>NW_017731461.1:3025152-3039991 GCF_001890085.2 Hipposideros armiger | reverse complement strand
CACACACACACACACGCACACACACACATGCACACCAGCAACTCAAAGGTATAATGAAAAAAAGATTGATTTCAGAAAACTGGGGAGGTCAGAGCCCAAGCCTAGAGCCTAGCCTGGAATTTCCCTGCGGGGCAAATGAAAGCCTGGAGCGGAGACCACCTCCCTCGCCTGACTGATCTCGGCCTCCAGCCCTCCTCAACCCTGCTGCCTGGTTTAGGTTTCTCCTCTCCAGGGAGGGCAGTGCCGAGGTCAGGGGGCACTGCCTGGAGCAAGCAGCTGAAGGGCAGGCCAGGACTGTGCTGGGGGAGGTTGGCGGGGGCCCAGGACTACTGCAGGCCTTGGGGGGGGCATGGGGGGGGGAGAAGGACGGGGAGAGACAGGGTCCAGGCTGACCTGCAGAGGGGGAGACTCCACTTCAGGTGTAGGGTTTGGATGAAGGGCACAGTACCAGCTCCAGGTGGGTGCCTGAGGTGGGGCTATGAGATCTCTGCTCAGAATGGTCACTGGGATGGGGTGGAGAGAGGCCTGCAAGGGGAGGCCCAACCAGTTAAGAGAAGTTCTGGGAGGCCCGCAGCTGGCAGGATCTCAGTCAGCCCCTTTTAGGCCTTGCCATTATCAACACATGTTTGTCCCCTGCCTCAACGAGGCTCAAATTAATCACTCCTGTCTCAAAATTAAAAGGGAAAAACTAAAAGAGTCCCACTGATTCACGGGGCCTGTGCAGAGCTGCTGCAGCCCTGCCCAAGGGGAAGTCACGGGGCATTCCCAACTGGGAGTTCAGGCACAAGTGGTCTGTACATATAAACGCTGCGTCCTGTGGTAGATTTGGCATTGTAAGGGGGCATATTTGTTAAATTCTAGTCGATATCCAAGGGGCCTGTGTTTACTCCAGTAGGAAACCAGATAGAGCTAATCAATGCTAGAAGTACTCTAGTTAACTCCTGAGGGAAGGCAAAGTAAACAGCAGCATTCAAATCCATGTAAAATCCCCACCCCCACCCCCCTTGCATTTGGTTAGGGTGGCTGCCAGCAGGCCTGTGCTGCAAGCTAGGGCTGTGGAGGGGAGCCAGGCTCCACCCTGCAGGGCAGCAGTCACAGAGGACCTCCTGGAAGTCAGGGCCTGGCTGGATCTGAATCTGGCTCAGGTCTTACAGTAGCTGTGGGTCTTGGGCAAGTCAGTTGACCTCCTTGGCTGTCAGTCTCTTCATCAGAAGAGTCATCACTAATGCTGAAAAGCACTTCACAGCTCATCAAAGGCTTTCATGATCTCACTGGATGTTCACCACCCTACAAGGTGGGCATCATTATTACTATTTCTATTTCACAGGTGAAGAAAATGTAGCTCTGAAAACTTGCATGACTTCACCAAGGCCACAGACAGGTAGAACAAAAGGATCTTAAATCCAGGTCCTCTGTCCTAAATGCCTTCTTCTAGACAATATCATTTCTTGATAGCATTGTGCTATCTCATATGATTCATCTAACCCCATCAGGTAGTTACTATTATTACTATCAGTTTACCAATTAAGAAGTAGGAGACTGGTTCAAGGTCATATAGACTGTCCAAGTCCCAAAAGTCAGCAGCCTTGCTTGTTCAGATCATCATACCTGTCAAGGGATTTGGAATAGTTGATCTCTCATGTCTTTTCTAGCTATAACACACTGTGAAACTTTAATTTTCTTTTCCAACCTCACCTTGTTAGAGAATTCCTTTCTTTCATACCACCATGGCCTCAGATTAAAGTTCAGTACCTCTAGATGAAAGAGCAGTGGGAAGCATTGAGAGACTGAGGGGTTGGTGCTGGTGCTGAGAGTAGCCGCACTGCCTCTTGATCATGGTTTTTCCCTCCCCACTTCTGTGCTCCCTGACTCAGGAATATCCACCCCCTTCGGGTCTGGAGGACAGTTCTTCAAGGAGCAGCCATTCCTGCAACTGTTCCTCTAGGTTGTCCATGAAGCTCACCTACCAGCTCCCTGGGACCCTTACTGAGAAGCACATCCAGGGCTGTGTGAACTTGATTAGCTCCCCAAGGCCGGGGTTACACATCTCACCAGTAGCCAGACTGCTCCCTAGGGTGCATTCACCACAGAGTTAAACTCTGTTTGACTTTTATTATTTTAGTTATTACTGAGCTTGGGTCTCTTACCTGCGGAGTGGTGGTTGGTTGGAGCCAAGTCTCATGGGAGCCACTCCAAGACGAGAGAAGATTTCTCTCCCTCCTTTGAAAAGGGGGCAGCCAATAGGGACCTCGTTCCCCAACAACATCTCCTGAAGTCCGTGGGGTTTTTTTGTTTGTTTGTTTTTTTACCTTGCATAGGGAGACTGGAAGAGTTAGCTAGGGCTTTCTGATTATTATTAATAGTAGTTTCTTATATAGATTGTTTAACATGTAGTTTACAGACAGCATTTCACCCACACTGTCTCATCTAATCCTCAAAATTAATGTGGGATATGAGGTTACTTTTACTCCTGTCTTGTAGATGAGGAAACTGGAACTTAAAAAGACCCAATGAGTTATCCAACGTGATAAACTAGAAAGAAGCAGAGAAGAGTCCTCCCAATTCTTGATCTAGACCTTTTTTTACTTAAGCAGAGATGTTCCTCAAGCTGTCCTTTGAAAGACTGTAAAGGTGAATCTTAGAATGCAATGTTTTGGGGGACGGTGGTGTCCTGGCAGTCCACATCCACTTTATAAAAGAAACTGCCGTGCTTGCAAGGTGAAAGATTTCAGGGCTTGTCAGGAGGCACTGGTCTCTCTATTCCCAGGATGTAGGGCAATGTTTCTCACATAGTAGGGCCCCATAAATGTTTGATGTATAAATGAATGAATGAATAATTGAATGACTAGATATCAGCTTTCCCGATTCCTACTCAAATGTGCCTCCCATTAAGTCACTCATATTCTTGCACTTTCATCGATCTGAAAATCTGAAAATCAGTTTGCAGAACTTAAAAATAAAACACCAGTGGAAAATCTAGAAGCAGCTTGGGAGGAGGGGAGAGGAAGGAGATTCTAGGTGAGAAATTGAGGCAGGAACTTGCTTTATACTGCAGTTGGAGGACACCCAGCGCCAGGAGCAGTCCATGGTGCTTCCCTGACTGCCTGATATTTGGGGAGGGAGAGGCGAAAGCAAGTCCCGTCCTTTCTGCATGGCCTGGTGGACACGTATCCTTTGGCGTCCAGCCAGAGCCCGTGCTTCAGAACACAGGAAAACCGCTAAGCAGGAAATGTGGCTGCCTCCTTCAAAACCTCTTTTGAATTTCATGTGTGACAAACCACTCTTCATAAACCCCAGAACTGCCCATGGTCACCAGGGTGAGGGAAGCAACACTGCCGAGAGGGAAAAACAATTAGAAATACAATTAGTGTTATAAAAGCTGGTCATAAATATTTGAGTTCTCTCTCTGGAGAGGAGGGACAAGATGACAGCTCACAATTCCTTGTATTGACAAAAGAGGAAACAGTCCATGAAACTGGTCATTTGCCTGGGTATTTTTATCTATCGGATCCAAGAGTCAGAACAAGGGAAGCATGAATGATTGGATTAGCGGCCCAGCCTTTCTGTGCTTTTGCAGCATCAGCAATATACAATTACTGCAACCCTCAGATGGACGTGGGCATGCACACAGACACACACAGCCACCATGGGTGGATACTCTCCCAAGTAGCTAGGCAGACACGGCCACAGACTCAGACACTCCCATCAACAACAGACAAGGAAGAACTTCTCCACCAAGGCCAGATACAGAAAAGCACGCGTATCCTCACCTAAGAGTTTTTCTTCCTCATTCTTGGAGGAGAGTGACAGAGACAAGGGCATCATATATTATCCCGTATTCCTCTCAAGGGCCCAAACCCCTTGCGATGCCCTTTGACTTGGTATCGTTTGTACCTTGGCCTTTCCTTCCAAGCATCCATTTGGTTGTTCCTTGGGTGGTCTTGGCTCCACAACACGCTAGATGTGGCAAAGCCTGTTCATTTGGCAACCCAACCCCTCCAGTGCCTAGGTTCCCTGTTCCCACTCTCTGCAGCTCCAGGGCACCTCCATGCCCCTGATGGGGTTGGTGGGGGTTGATTGGGGCAGAGGGTAAGCATTGGAATTGCAAGTGCCCTGTGCTGTTTGGGAAAAAGGCCCCCTCCTCTGAAGGCATTTTCGATCACCTGGCACCTACATCCACCAGCAGGAAGCAGAGCTCCCCTTGCTGGGGGCACTGTGCCAGCATGGCAGATGGGCATATGTGTCAGCTGCCAAGGGACCTCAGCTAGGATCCAAATAGGTCTGCATTTTTGGAGGGCAGAACATTCTCTTGTTTGCTCCCCTTCTTAAATTCAGGAACAACTGATAAAACCATCTATCTATGTAGTGCCTTTGTTCCTGTGTACATGAAATTCTACTTACCTCCATTATTGGCATCTCAACTAATAGGGACATTAAAAAGGTGGATGGTGCACACTGGCCTTTTTCAGTATTCATATATACCTGCATATGTTCTGAGGATGTGCACCTCTGTACTGAGAAGCATAGGATCCTGACATCTGCTTGCTGGGACTTTTCTTTGGCTTTCCTGACAAATGATCACACAGTTTCAGCTTGATTACCTGAAAGTGGTGGGAAGCCCATTGCCTTATGGGCAGCTCCTCCTTTGCTGGCTAATAGTAGTTGTTGGGCAATTTTATTCCATAATACAAAATCTGCATCCAGATTAATTCCAGCTCTGCCCTGGAGCAACTGAGAACAAATCTGTCTTCTCTTCCTATATGACAGCTCTTCAAATATTTTAAAGCAGTGCTCACATCCCCAAAGGGTCTTTGCTTCTCTAGGCTAAGTATTTCCCATCCCTTCAATTCCTACAGTCATAACTTGAGTGACACAGGACCCACATTGTATGTGAGGATTGTTAAAAAAAAAAAATAGGTGCTGAATCCAAATAACCCTGAATTCGAGTCACCCTCATCCAGCGGGGTGGACTCAATGGAGACATGGTGTTCCTGGTATTAGCTGCCATCTATTGTCATTCAGCCACCGATACATTTGGATTAAGCAGCATTTACTGAACTGTAACTATCTAATAAGGAATCTATCCTTATTAAATATAGGTATTATTATTTGTATTTAAAAAAAAAAAGAAAGAAAAACTAGTACATAGAGGTGACCTAGCTTCTGTTGGGTCATAGTTAGTTTACGACAAAGCAAAGGTATGCATCTATTATGGCTTTTGGTTCCAAGTCAAGTATGCTTCCATGACTGGAGATTGAGCAGGGTATTGGCAATGCATGTGATGTGCATATGTAAGTATATACTTCCACGGGGGAAGGTTGTCCAACAACTGTCAACAAGAATACCCCTAGAGTAGGGGTGTGGACAAGGGCAGGAATGATAGAAAGGGCTCTTCACGCTTTACTTTTTTATTGTTTAAATATTTTTAAGAATATGTTATCGTCAGGTAATTCTCATGTATTTGAAACACAAATAAGATGCTTATGATTTAGGCTGTAACTTCAAGGTGGTTAAAATCCAATGGGTGAGCCAAAATATGCTCAAGAATAAAGGAAAGTCCCAAATATGAGGGGAAGTATGGGCTGGTGGCTAAAAGCATGGACTCTGGACTCCAGAACCTAGGTTTTAATCACAGATCTGCCCCTCACTAACTCTGTGACCTTGGACAAGTTAATCAATCTCTTCATTCCTCCATTTTCCCATATGTAATATGAAGATGATAATTTTTAGTACATATATTATAGGTTATGTTTGTCAAGAACAAAGAGCTTCTTTAACATTTTTTTAATTGAGGTATAATTTACATACAGTGCAATTAACCCTTTTTAGGGTATAGTTTTATGAGTTCTGACAAATTCATAAAGTCATGTAACCACTACTATAGTAAAGATATAAAACAATTACATCAATGCCCGCATTCCCTTGTGTTTCTTTTCATTCAACTACTCTCCTACCCACAGCCCCTAGCAACCACTGATTTGGTTTTTGTTCCTATAGTTTGCCTTTCCCAGAATATCTTATGAATATAATTATAATATATAATCTATAGCCTTTTGAGTCTGACTTCTTCTCTTAGCATAATAAATTTAAGATTCACCCATGTTGTTGTGTATGTTAGTAGTTCATTCTTTTTTTTATTGCTGAGTAGGATTCCACTGTATACAAATAACACTTTGCATATCCATTCACTAGATGAAGGACATTGGGGTTGTTTTCAGCTTCTGGTGATTATACATGAAGTTTCTATAAACATTCATATGCAAGTTTTGTGTGCACATACATTTATTTTGTATAGTAAATACTTAGATTGGAATTGCTAGGTTGTATAACAAGTACATATTTAAATTTACAAGAAATGGCCAAATTGTTTGCCAAAATGGCTGTATCATTTCTCATTCCCATTCACAGTGATAGAGATCTAGTTGTCCCATATCCTCCCCAGCACTTAGTATGCTAGTTATTTATTTATTTTTAATCTTAGCCATTCTAACAGGTATTCAGTGATGTCTCCTTATAGTATTAACTTATATTTTTCCAATGACTAAAAATGTTGAGTATCTTCTCATGTGATTGTTTCCTATCTGTATCTTTTTTGGTGACAGTCTGTTGCTGATTTTTTTTTTAATGGGTGATTTGTTTTCTTACTGTTTAGTTTTGAAACTTCTTTTTGTATTTTAGATTCAAGTCTTTTGTCAGATAATGTGTTGGAAATATTTTCTCCTGGTGTATGACTTGTCTTTTAAGTCTTTCAGGAGTGTCTTTTGAAGACAGCTTGTAGTGTTGATAAATTCCAATTTGTCTATTTTTTATTTTATGAATCATAATTTTGGTGTTACCCATACAAAGTTTTCTTTAACATTTCCTTTTAAAGATTTTATAGCTTTAGCTTTTATATTTAGGTCTATGTTCCCTTTAGGCTACATTCTGTATATGGTGTGAGGTAAGGTTGAGGCCTCTGATGCAACAGCTGCTATTGGCCTTTTTGGATCCTCCATCTTCCCCTTGGCCAGGCTGTTTGTATTCTTTAAAGACCTTTCACGTAATGCCTGTGCTAATATTTACATCCCTGCTTAATGAGGCTGGCCTCTGCTGCCCTGGGCATTTCTTAGACTCAAGCAGGATGGGATTGCAATCGTTCTAGGCAACTCCGTAATAATTTCCCACTCATAGCACAAAGCGTGCTAACAGCTGTGGAAGTTGCTTAGTGTGCAGACTGCCTGGGGTTGGGCAGGCTAGTAAAGATGTGCTAGGTCTAGCTTATTCATACATAACTCATGGAATGTAGCCTTGAGAGTTGGTTGGTCATGGTGTGTATTGGCCTGAGGCAGGACAATTCAGCACTTCTTGAGGACCCTTGGTTATGACACTCTGAAGAGAGCTGCTAATCAAGCAGAGCTGAGGTTATGAATGGTGAATATGTAGGGTAGTGGAACTGAATGCAGTTCAGGTCTCTGAGAAAATGGGTGCCAATGGGAGCAAACATGAAAGTCTCTTATTTTATTTATTTATTCATCAGTTTCATGTGTACAAAACAACATAATGATTAGACATTTACACCCCTCATGAAGTGATAACCCCTCTCCCAGTCTACTACCCCTCTGACATTGTATATAGCTGTTGCAATTCCATTGACTCTATTCCCTATGCTGTACTTTACATCCCATGACTGTATATATATAAATATATATATATATATATATATTTACATCCCATGACTGTATATATATAAATATATATATATTTAATTATAGTTGACATTCAATATTATTTTATATTAGTTTCAGGTGTACAGTGCAGTGATGAGGCATTTATATAATTTATGAAGTGATCTCCCTGATAAGTCCAGTACCCATCTGGCACCCTAAATAATCTTTACAACATTATTGATTATATTCCCCATACTGTATTTCACATCCCCGTGACTATTTTGTGACTACCAATTTGTCCTTCCTAATCCCTTCACCTTTTCCCTTATCCCTCAACCTCCCTCCCATCTAGCAGCCATCAGGAGAGTCTCTTATTATTAGCCAGTTTCCACACTTCCCTTTCCTGACTATAAAGACAAACAGCGGTCCGACAGAGCCTGAGAAATTCCTGTGGGGCCACTGTCCCCTCTGTCCTGTCCACCTATCTCACCAAGTCCCACCTTTCCCTTCCTGTGTGCCCGTGTCTGAAGCAGGGGGGAGATGAAGAAAGAGTGGTGCAGGCTGGCGAGCAAGGCACAGCTCCAAGGCTTTGAAGTATGAACTCAGCAAGGGCTCCAGATGTTCATGTTTCTACCCAAGGCACCAAAACAAGATTCTGCTGCCTGAGCTTGGGCCAGAAGGAAAGAAAATCATTAGAGTCCTCAGCCTGAAAAGGTACCTCAGCCTGAAAAGGTGTCCTCATCCTCCTGCCTCTGAACAGGATCTTACATAAGTTGTCCCAGAGAGAAGAGTCCCCAAACGATGAGGCAATCGCTCTTGGCTATTGTCTCATGTGCCCACCTTGACGTAGGCACTTGGATATTGGTATCGGTGTTTAGGTGTATGGTATCTATGAAGAGGGAGTTAGCTGGTAGTCACAAGGCTGTGGGGTCAGGAAGAGACCAGAGATAGAGTGGAGATGGAAATGGAGTGAATGAGAAATGGGAAATCCAAGTGCCTACCTTCTGGAACACACCAGTGATTCCCAGTAGTGAAGTTCTCCACTTTGGAGTGGGCAACTTATGGCTTCTGCTATGTTTCCTTGGCCAAATTACTACATTCCCCTGGGCTGCTGCTTTTCATTTGTAAAATGGGGAAATAACTATTGCCACCACCCCCACAAGTAATTTTTGTGAGGGCTTACTCATGGTCAGGTTCTGCCTATGCATTTTCTGATTCAATCCTCACAACAACCTGAGGGAAATTGTCTTATCATCTCCATTTTACAGATGAGGAAGTGAAAGCACAGTGAGGTTAAGTATTGTGCCCAAAGTCGTACATCTACTAACGTCCTCCTGAAAGGATGACATTATGTAAGTGGAAGTCCCATTTACCACTTCTCCATTTTATGGAAAATGTAAGTATGTAATGTATATACTTACTAATGTAAGTATGGATCTATGGCTCTCTAAAGGGAACTACAATTATTTAGCTTCATGGGATGCAACAAAGGGTGAAGACTTCAAGGGAGCTAGGGGTACTGGGTTCTCAATCCAGAACTTTCTGTAAGTGGCCAAGTGATCCAGGAACTAGACTTGCCCTCCTTCAGCCTTCATTTCTTCCATATTGATATAAAGGGTCAGATGAAATGACTTTTCAGATTCCTTCAGGTGCTTACCTTCTATAATTTTTCGATTCTTTTTTTTTTTCATCCTGTGCCTTCAAATTCGTGAAGAGATATTAAGTTTGATAACGTTACTGAAGATAGGCTCCACTGGTACTGAGAGAAGAATGAGAAGATGCAGTCTTAGATTACAGTGAAAATAAAAAACAGAATTTAGACCGAGACTACTTTCCCACTTCTTTCTGCTTCCCTGCATCTTATACATCTTTCAAGACCCTTACCTCAGGCCCATATGGTCTGGGAGGCTTTCCAGTAGCAGCTTGGTAAATGCTCTCCTTTGTAAATATAATCTGTTTGTGCAGCACAGTTTGAACTGTATTAATTAATTCATTAATGCACTTACTTATACCTGACTTGTGTCAGAGTGGAGTTATGGTGGCTTACACAACATGTAAAACAGAGTGAGATAACGTATAGTAGAAGCAAATGGAAAATGAAAATAGGAAAATACAGAAAAGAATGTCACAGGGGATCAGGAATGAGGCTAATATAGGCATGCAGAGCATGAAGCTCTTAAACGACTACTACAGGGAGGCCCTAATTTAAAATCTTGGGTTTTGAGCAGCCACCTGGGCAAGGTAACCTGATCAATCTCACAATTCACAGTGCCTGTAAGATGGGAGGGAAAAAAGGAGAAATAAAGGAAGTAAGGAAGAAGGGAAAGAGGAAAGAAAGAAGGAAGAAAGGGAGGAGAGAGTGAGGGAGGGAGTGTAAGAGGGAGGAGAGAAGGGAAGAGGGAGGGAGGATGGGAGGAAGAAAGGAAAGAAGGTTGTTTAGGAGAAACCCAAATTTCCAGGTGCTTAACCAGGAAGGGGCCTTCCAGGGCTATCCTGAAGACAGCTCTGTGTAACCTGATGAACGTCCTCAACAATACCTTCACAGTAGATGCAACTCCTCACTTCTTTAAGCTGCTCCCTGTAGCATCATCCTTCAACACAGACCAAACTTCAATTCAGAAAAACAGGGAACCAGAGGGACTTGGTCCAGGAGATAGCTGTTTGTTGACCTGGCTTAATCCTGGGAAAGTTGTTAATATTTCTAGAGAGAAGGCTGAACTGCATATCCTTCAGTTAATCTTTCATATGTTTTCTTTCTCTCAGCTGGGGTTTTGATGGACACTCCATGGCAGTGAGTTTGAGACTATATTCTCTGTCAAATACCAGAAAAGCAGCTATTGGGTTGCCAGCAAAATATGGACCCATATGCCTTATAAACACGCAGAAATTTGGAATCTGTCAACCCCAGGATAGGGTTGTCTTTTTTTTAATGAAAATTGGTGTACCTACCTAGGACCTGGGCTTGATCAGAAGTTCATCCTCTCAGCTCTGGGCTGAGCTGAAGAAGTTTGCAGGATGTTTGACCCCCTCCTAGGTCATGAGTGTCTGTACTATGGGAATGCAGGGTAATTTCTCCAGGAATAGAGACCCTTGGATTCTGCCATTCCTAAAATGAAAGGTTTTGTAGGATTTCCAAGTTTCATTCCAGGGAGAAAAATGCTAATTCCAGAGGGAAAATGCTCCATGGAAAGAAAGCTCTTAAACACTAGAGAAGTCTGCCATTGGAACGGTGAAATTGTCTGCCTCAGAGATGGAGAGCCCCATGCTGTCTGGGGTGAATTGGAACAGGTCTGCCTGGAGCCAGGGGGCTGGACAGGATGGTCCTGGAATGCTTATCAAAATGTCCCAGGTAGGGAGAGTTCAGCTGACTAATCTGGTCATAAGTGTGCAAGACCTGGCTTCAGTCGTTTGTGTTCGCTGGGCACATGCCCCCTCTCCTTGTGTGGAGACACACATGTGTTCTCCAGTCAACGTTGATTTTACTCCTTCCCAGTTAGCAGCTGTGGCACAGGGAGCCCCATCTACAGAGTCTTTCCTGGGAAATGTATTAGGCAGCACAGCATTCCCCTCATAAAAATACAATAAACGGCCCTGCAAGCGGTCGGCAGAGTAATGACTCTAACTCAGTGGCATTCTTGGAAGAGCCTCTTTAGAAGCAAAACTGAGAAGACTTAACGGAAATCTTTGGGGTAATTAGGTTTCGGGAGTGTAGAAAGCTCTTAAATCATTGAGAGTCTGGGAGGACCTGGTCTCTCAATCATACCTCAGGCCGGCTGGGCCCTGAGGGCTTCCTCCATTGCCCCTTCCTTCCCCCAAGTAAGCGGGCTGTGACCACATGACAGCCCCTCATTTCATGTTGGTACATTACATCTAACCCTCCGTGGAGCCCCCCCCCCGCCGACCCACGTACGAGAATATTTGTTACTGAGAGGCACAAGGAGGCTGAGAAAGGAAGCTGGTCTTCATGCCTGAGGTGAAACCCTATAAGCTAGACAGATGATGGGTTTTGTCTGGATGGTGCGTGGGTGAAGGGTTCATGGCAGCAGAAGGATGGCTGGGATGACTGAACAAAAATTCCTTTCATCCTCATGATTCCTTGTCAGGGACTGAAAGGAAAGCATCCAACCTATTTCCTTTTGATTTCCAAAACTTCGTTTCCTTCCCCTCCCCAGCACGGGGGGCCTTCGAGAGTGGTTGGAAGCCTGGCAGGGTGCACAGGGGTGCCGGGTGTCAGCAGTAGGAGGGCCCAGGCCAGGCTGGCTTGTCTCCTTCTAGTGCATTCTCCAACCTTGCCCTCCAACCCTTCCCCACTTCCTCTTAGATGCAGAGGGAAGTGGGACCCTCCTTTGGTCTTCCGGGTCCCCTAGAGTCCCAGTTCCCACCCCCATCTCTTTCCTTTGGGGACTCTGTGGAGGGCCTGAGCTGAAAGGCCCATTCCAACCAGTGCTACCTTCAAGCTGGGTCGGGTAGCAGTTAAGGAGCACAAAGCAATTAGGGAGTTCTGGGGCCTCGGTGGCACGCAGACCTTCCGGGCATTTAGGGAAAGTAGATTAAGAAATCTTTTTCCAGATAAGAGAGGCCTGTAAAGAGGCCAAAGAAAGGGAAAGACACCCCCCCTCCTTTGATCACAGGGGATTGTAATTACTCAGATATTGATTGGGATAATAAGTTTGCCAAAACTCCAGGGAAAGAGAGATATTCCTCCAGGTATTTTGCTTCTGCAGGATTTGCTGAGCTCTCCTGTGAAGTCAAAGTCAATTTGGAGGCCTGGGTCTGGCCCTGAAGCCCCGCAAAGTGGGAGTCAGGGGCCTTCTTCTCCTGTAGAGTGCAGTGCATGCCCTGGCACGCTGCCCTCCCTCCTGGGGCTGTCCTCACCATCATTATTAGCATAAGCATTGCTGTTATTAATAACCCTTGGGGCCTATTGGGGTTGAGTGTGCAGCAAGAACTGGCCTCAAAAAGAGCTCAAGTCCCTCAGCCTGGACTCCAGAATCTTCTTCAGTGGTTTTCCTACCTCCCTTCTACAAGCCTTCTCTCTCTCTCTCTCTCTCTTTCTGTCCCCCCCCCTCTCTCTCTCACACACACACGCGCACACACACGCACGTGCACATGCCCTACCTATACTTCAGCCACACTGATCTTCCTTATAATCCCCACATGTCCCTACCCAGCTCATGCACTGTGGGATGAAAAGCTTTAGGTTTGAAGTCAGACAAACCTGAATTCAAGTCCTTCCTGCCTCTTACTAGCCCTGAAATCCTGAGCACGTCACTTTACCTTTGGAGATTCAGAGTCATTTGTAGACTGCAAATACTAATAGCACCTACCTCATCTCACAAGGTTGTTGAGATTAAATGAGATGATGTCAAACCATACAGCAGTGTCTACCTTAGAAGCAATCAATTAAAATAGTCATTATTACTATTGTTACCCTCCCTCCTCTTTCTGAGATTTTGGGCGGATGATTGCTTCTGCAAAATTTTCTCTCATCATAGCTGTAAACCAAGGCTCGTCTCAATCTTTCAGGCCCAGGCCTCAGCTTTGCCCCATTCAGTGCCACCTTCTCCCACTGCAGTTGTCTGTATCTCTCATGGCTGTCATCATGGCTTGCTTTGCATTCTGATTTTGAAATAGAGGGCAAGGATTATGTTTTCTTCATCTTTTTATCTCCCTTGCTCCAATTCCACTATTGTTGTTTTTTAAAAAATAATAATAGTACCATTTGGTAAGCAGTTTCTATGTGTCTGTCTCTTTACATTGAATCCTCATGCCAACATAAGAAATATTTTTACTTCCTTTTTATAGATGTGAAAAGTAAGGCTCTAGAGAGATTAAATTATTGACTGGTCACATAGCATTGCTCCGAGCCCAGGACTGGGTGCTTCCAAAGCCCATAGTTACACACCACTAGACTAGACCCAGCACATCTTCTGCTGGACATATCCCAGCCTCCAGGCAGTCTGCACACTAAGCAACTTCCAGCTCTTAGCACGCTTTGTGCTATGCGTGGGAAATAGCTACTGAGTAGCTTGGAACGATTGCAACCTCATCCTGCTTGAGTCTAAGAAATGCCCAGGGCAGCAGAGGCCAGCCTCATTAAGCAGGGATGTAAATATTAGCACAGGCATTACGTGAAAGGTCTTTAAAGAATACAAACAGCCTGGCCAAGGGGAAGATGGAAAATCCAAGAAGGCCAGCAGTAGCCGTTGCATCAGAGGCGCTTTGAGGAATGTGGTATGATGAAGTGCCAGGAAGACTTGCCTGTCAACGAAGGACTTCTCAAATATATCCAGGCTGACAGAAGGCAGGGGAGAAGGTTGGATCCAACAGGAAAAAAAATGCTGGTGGGGAACTGAGATTGAGGAAACAGTGGAGACTTGACATTAGAGTTGCAGAAGACAGGAAGGACAAGAATGAAGGGACATATCAACATGAACGATTGATAATGCTAATGCTAATAATAATAATAATAATAATAATAATAATAATAATAATAATTGATGGTGTGCTTTCTATGTGTCTAGCACTGTGTGATGTGAGGCGGTGACCAATTTTCTAGTCTCAGCAACATAAACATGACTGTTTCAGGGCAAGGTCACTCATTTTTTATCTTTCTTGCTGACATGCAAGGGAATGTGCCACCTATTCTGACTCTTTCAGCAAGCATTTCTTCTACGTCTCCTCTGTGTTTGCCACCAGGATGGGCCCTGGGGAGATGCATGAAGACTGTACTCCAACCTGGAGGAACTCAGTCTAGTGAGGAACAGAACACATAAATCACTGTAATGAAGTGAGGTGTCCATAATTAGAGAGGTATGTTCTGGGAAGTGGAAGACTTCTGAGAAGAGACAATGCCTGAGCTGAGAAGACTTGTAAAGACGGGAGGATTTGGATAGGAGGAGTATAGGGGAGGGAGTTATGAGTAGAGGTGGTGGTTTCATGAAAACTTGGAGATGAGAGTTTATGGTGTGTTCAGGATGGGCTAAATGGAGACCCTTTTGTGTCTAGGGTTGAGGTATGTGGGAAGTTGCAAAGATAAGGGCTGAAAAATACAGTGGGGCAAAATTGTGAGAAATCTTGAGGGCTGGCTGAGTGGTGCGTTGGTTAAGAGTTGGCTTGGGACACCAGCTCTGAGCAGCAGGGCCCCGGTTCGGATCCCACATGAGGGCCAGTGATGCTGTGCCCTCTACAGC
>NW_017731461.1:3017785-3023117 GCF_001890085.2 Hipposideros armiger | reverse complement strand
TTAAACAATAACAATTTATTTTCTCATAGTCCTGGAGGCTAGAAGTTCAAGATCAAGGTATCTGCAGGGTTGGTTCCTTCTGAGGCCTCTCTTCTTGGCTTGTATGTGGCCATCTTCTCCCTGTGTCTTCAGATGGTCTTTTCTCTGTGCTGATCTGTGTCCTAATCTCCTTTTAGGTCACCAGTCATATTGGATTAGCATCCATCCTAGGGACTTCATTTAACTTGAATTATCTCTTTAAAGACTCAAATCTCCAAGTACTCATACAGTCACATTCTGAGCTACTGGGGGGTTAGGACTTCAACATATGAATTTTGGGAGACAATTCAACCTATAGCATACAACTAGACAAGTGGCATCTTTGGTCTTAGCCCCTGTGAGAGTAGAAAACTGGGTTGGAGGGCCAGCTAGGCATCTTTCCCAGGCGAGGAGTGGAATTGAGAACCTGCTAGCTTTTTGAAGCAGTGTAAATCCCTCTCTAAAGACTCTTGGCTTTACCCAGAGCTGCTGGGTAATCCACTGACAGTTTTGGGGTTCCAAAACCCCTCCCTCTTGCCTCCTCAAGCCTGCCTTTAGGATGGGGATTGGCTTCTGTTTTCTGGCTGAGAAATAGGTGTCTATTCTGAGATTACCTTTCACCTGGGACTTTTAAAATGTATTTGTCTTTTGCAGACGGTCCTTAACTAGAAAAGAACTCTCAGCCCCTGAAGATCCCGTGCAGGAAGCTGATCTACTGCAACGCATGAAGTCCAAGGAAGTTACTGTGCTTTCTTTCCTTCCACGCCTTCCTTCCCTGCAAGGGGAAGCAGGAGACCACACCTGTGCTGGTAATATTACAGACATGCTGGGATCCGCAAACGTGTCATTAGCCCACCAGGTTGGCATAGAATGGCTGCATCTGAAGGTGATTTAACACAGGTAGAACCCTATTTACAGGTGGGCAGGGTTCCAAATATTTGCTTGTAAGTTAGTTACTATGCATTGGGAGTGTTTTTTTCTGCCATAGAAAAAGCGCTAAATGTAGGGGGAGATTTTCAGGAAACTCCTTGAAAATCTATTTAACTCACACATATCTAAAGTACTAAATACGTCCATTTCTGTCTCCAGCACTCAAATGCCAGCATTTCAGTGGGAGAATACGTTGTGAGTTCCAGGTCTGTGTATCAGGACAAGTGCTGCTCCCTTGATGTCGCTCGCCTGACCTTGTGGAAAGCGGGTGTTGTACGGGAGGGAAAGAAGGGAAACACTGGGTCAGATACTTCTGGACACCAGTAAAGCAATGTGGGAAGAGTATAAAATAGTCACATTTTTAAAAAGCATACTCACATAATTGATTACATTTAAGTCTCAAGGTAACCCTGCAAGGTTAATGTTCTTTCTATTCCAGAGAAATGGAGTATGGTACTCAGAGATGTAAAATGACTTCCTCAGGATCACACAGCAAAGACAGTTGCAGCTCTCAGAATACTCGTATAATGCATCTCACATCCACATCTGACCCCAGGTCAGCACCTCTCCAGCTCATCTGTGTTGGAGAATACAGGCTCTAGGTTGTAATGAGTCTTGCGATGCCTGGAATGGTCCATCCTAGCAGGGCACATAGGCCCACTCTTATCTAGGAGTGACTATGACCCTGGAAGGGCTAGGACAGAGCAATTTATGCTGCCATTTGAGGCCAGGCAGAGGTTTGGAGATGGTGGCAGCCTGTGCAGAGTCCAGAGTTTTTAGGATAAATAGTGATTTCCTCCTTGGTGATTTCCCAAGGCCACCGAGGCCTGACAATTCTGGCAGGGAAACCAAATTTCAATGAGTCCCCTTTCAAGCCTGCCTGAAGGGTAGGCATTAGTCAGAGAACTAACAACCTCGCCTGACTGTTTCCTGTGTTCTGCACACAGCGTAAGGAGGTTGTGAAGAAACACAGTCATTGCTCCTAAGGTACTTTGTGCCAGAAGACAAACAAACAAACACAAACCTTGAGCAAACTGACACAGGAAATGTAGAACAAGTTCCTCTACCCTGTGAACACCACTACCCAGGGCACCCGTGGTCAGCAGAGTTGGGGCCAGGCTCACTCAGAAAAGGCTTCTGAATTGGTTAGGAGAAGCACTATAGAAAATGAGAACTGAAAAGGTGTTTCATTTTTAGTTCAACCCATATAATTTCAGATAAGAAACTGAGGCTCAGGGAGGCTAATGACTGGCCTGGCATTTTAAGCTAGTGAACAGGAAAGCCAGAATTAGCATTCAGGCTCCCTCCCTCTGTGTCTAGTTACTCTTATACATGAGTATTCATGCTAGAAGGGGAGGAAAACGGATCAACTGAAAAAGATGTCAGGGCAGTGTATTTCATGGACTGGAGTCCATGTTGAGGAGAAGTGAGGAACTAGGAAGATTGGGTTGTCGCGGATCAGGTGCCCACAGGCCTTGAAGGTTGTTGAGTGGACAAAATTGGAGTTTTTTTTCATGAATCACAGCAAGGGATAGAAGGATAAAATTCTATCTCTTAGGGGTTTCTTGCTATGATATTATTAGTAAAAATGATTATTCTGCAAGTGACCCACCTTAAATCAGAAGCCCAGAGTATTTTAGCTTGTTGAGTTCACCCAGCATGGTTGCCTGGGCCAGAAATGTTGAGTTTCCTGCTCCATGTTGAAGGGTAAGGCGTAGGAACATCCAGACCTGGTGGACTCTGCAACTGGGGCCTCTTGTTTCATAGTTTCACCAGACATAAAGGCTTTTGCTGCACAGAATTAAATTCCCATTGATCAGGTCTCCACCTGCCCTTTCTTTTCCCATGTATCTTGGGTAGGACCCCATAGGGCTCCTTAAAGAAGCCGCCTTGTGTAGGTGGATGCTGGATGGGAGCAGAAAGGAAGGCAGAGGACAAGGAGCCTGCTGGGGAGGCTGGGAGGATACAAGGCTTGCAGCTGATCCACTGCCTGCTGCCATTGGTTCGTTGGTATTGCAGAAACATGGCTCCAGCACCAGGGGAGAATGTAAGGGTCAAGAACTGCAAATTGTAAACCACAGTGAAGTGAGATGAATCAATCTGCAGTGACCTAATAGACAAGAGGAACGCCTGCTAACAGGAGGCTTAGAAAAGGCTCCCAGGAAGTGAGGGGATGCAGAAAATCATGGCCAGGCCAGCCCGGTCCATTCAGGCAACCAGGCTTGGGCACCTTTGGTCATATGGTTGTCAGGGAGTGGAACGAGGCCAACTGGGACCAGATAGCATCTCTTCTGTCCCCTTCCCCCCAAAAAAGGGTTCAAGGTTGAAGATAGTTCCTGGAGCAAGTCTGTCTCATCTAGCATGGTCACGGATCCAGGAGAGAAAGGCATCACTTGTGTTTACATGGTTGTCATTCTTTTCTGATATAACACATATTTATGATAGGAAATATAGAAAACCTACAGAAGAAAGTAGGATATCATTCACAATAACACCACCAAAGAGAATTACTGTTACTGTTTCAAGGAATTGCTCTCCAATCTTCTTCTTTTTTTCTTTAATGTATACAAATTTTAAAATAAAATTGGAATTATATTATATTTGCATTTTTATTATCTTTTTTCACNGCTCTCTCTCTCTCTCTCTCTCTCTCTCTCTCTCTCTCTCTCTCTCTCTCTCTCTCTCTCTCAATGTCTCCCAGTTAACAATAAGAATTGGGAAAAAAATATCACTTTTCATTGTATAGCATTTCACAATGTAAATGAGCTTTCACAGGTATATTTTCTCATCAGAGTGGCAGAGTGGGAAGTGCAAAGTGAGCAAATCTGATGAAGCTAGCTAGCTCTCTGTCCTTGCTCGGCCTGCAACTAACTGTCTGACTGTGGGCAAGCTCCTTTCCCTGGCTGTGCCTCAGTTTTCTCATCTTTAAGAAGGGACTGGTCTTTCCCACCTGCAAGGGTGATTGTGAGGATTAGAAGTCATGTGACTAAAATGACCAACACAGTGCTTGACATATAGTAGGTATTCTAAAAATGGTGCTACTGTTAGGTCTTCTGAGCTTATGATTATTTAAGAAAAGGTGCTGTGGCTGGTAGAGAAATGCATTTGATTGAAAATACAGTAAACTGAGGACAGAGGTCAGTGAACCAGCAAAGGAAGGGAAAACGCTGATGGTGTTTCAGTCACTAGAAAAAAAATTGGGTTGAAAAATGACTCAGTTGTAACAAATATCCCATTCTAGTGGGAGTTATTGGTAATGGGGAGGCTCTGCATATGTGGGAGCAAGGAGTTTATGGGGAATGCCTCTTTGTACTTTCCCCTCAATTTTGCTGTGAACCTAAAATTCTCTAAAAATAGCCTTAATGAAACAAACACCCTCCTTTTCAGCTCAGCGTTCCATGGCCCTGAAGAGTTAGAACCTGATTGCCTTGCAGGCTAAGAAGAGTGAGAAAGACATCTCATGGAGCAAAGTTCCAAAACCTAAGGCCTTGACAAGAGTTTGCTTGGTTCCATCTTTTCCCCTTTTGCTTTCTCATTCCTCTGGCTTGCATATGATTCCCTCTGTGGGTTGAGGATGGCTCGTGAGAACAGTGAAGCAGGCAGATGCTGTACTGAGTGAGCCCAGGGTCAGGGCAGGCCTGCTGGGATTGAAGGAAGAAGGATCCAGGAGCCTCTGCATGAGGGTGAGACAGGGGCGAACTCGATAGCCCCATGATATTTCAGGGCTATAAGTGTTTTGACAACCTCTATTTAAGTCTGGCTGGTATTTTGACTGGGAGTCCAGGCTCTTGGGGTCTGCATCTCATTTTCTTTCTGATTTGCCTCAGATGTTGTTCTGCAGTGTATATGCTACAATTGCCCTAACAAAATTCCACATACAGGGTAGTTTAAACAATAACAATTTATTTTCTCATAGTCCTGGAGGCTAGAAGTTCAAGATCAAGGTATCTGCAGGGTTGGTTCCTTCTGAGGCCTCTCTTCTTGGCTTGTATGTGGCCATCTTCTCCCTGTGTCTTCAGATGGTCTTTTCTCTGTGCTGATCTGTGTCCTAATCTCCTTTTAGGTCACCAGTCATATTGGATTAGCATCCATCCTAGGGACTTCATTTAACTTGAATTATCTCTTTAAAGACTCAAATCTCCAAGTACTCATACAGTCACATTCTGAGCTACTGGGGGGTTAGGACTTCAACATATGAATTTTGGGAGACAATTCAACCTATAGCATACAACTAGACAAGTGGCATCTTTGGTCTTAGCCCCTGTGAGAGTAGAAAACTGGGTTGGAGGGCCAGCTAGGCATCTTTCCCAGGCGAGGAGTGGAATTGAGAACCTGCTAGCTTTTTGAAGCAGTGTAAATCCCTCTCTAAAGACTCTTGGCTTTA
>NW_017731461.1:3006095-3014290 GCF_001890085.2 Hipposideros armiger | reverse complement strand
CTGTGCATGAGGTGGGGCTTGATTCATCCTTGATTCATCCTTCTCCAAATGCAAAGTGTGTTGAGCTGATGTACACAACCCACTCCTCCCAGAGCTCTTGCCCAGGAATGCTTCCTGGCTGATCAGGAAATGAAAGAACAAAGCGAGCCTACACAAAGGTGGGCTTAGTGCTGTGGAAGGCCAGTGGCATCCAAGCCCCTGATGCTAAGCAGAAATGAAAATGTTAATGGTGAGACGCCCAGAGAAAATGTATTCCATATGCACAGGCCAGCTCACAGCACAGGAATACAAATGCACTTGAAGATTAGCTGGGGGAGCAAGAGCAGCAGCGGATAACTTTGGGCTTGCTTTCTAACACAGTTAGGTCAGTTTTAGCTGGAGGTACTTAGGTTGCTGAATTTCACCTTTTTCCAACTCCAGTGACAGATAAACTTATCAGTATTGCAATTTACTTTAAATAATCACAACAGCCACGATTTACTGGGTAAACCCAGTAGAGTATTGGGTGCCTAGCATATATTCATGCTGGCTGCTTTCGTGGAACACATTTAATCCTCAGAACAGCTCTGTGATGCACGCATCATTATCCCTGTATCCCAGATGAGAACAGCCCCATATCCCAGATGAGAACAGTGATGCACAATGAGATTAAGTAGCTTGCTGAATTCGTCAGAATGGCAGAACCTGGATCGTAAATCAGGATTATCTGGTCCACTACCTGTGTTCTTTCCTTGCCATCCTGATTTCCAGGTTTCTGGAGGTAGAGATGTGGGTAAGGGGACCCTTGAAGTCCAGGAGCCTAAGAGGCTAGGCTTTGTAGCCACTCTGAAGCCTGGCTTCCCTGACTGATAGGAGACGACAGGTGTCTACCACACACTGCTTGGTGACATGACAGATACAAGATTATGGGTATCCTTAGGGTGATAAATGGCCAATAGATCTTGGCATGTCCTTCCTGTGGCTGGTGAGCCAAGTCCTGAGCAGGACATTCCTGGACAGCATCTTGGTGATGGGTGGGTGGCTGGTAAGATAACCTAAACATTCCCTGCTGTGGAAAGCCACGTGTACAGAATATTGGCGCTCAAAGAAATGGTCCCAGTGTCCACGGGAGGGCTGCAACTTGCTGGTCAGCAGACTTCAGGTTGTGGCTGGGAGAATTACTTTTCCTGGATCTGACTTCTTTTGAATCCACTGGCCTGTCTTACAGATAAATTCTATGGGTGGCAGGGAGTGGAGTAGATGTAGAAGAAAAGAGAAGAAATTATTCCTAAGGAATTTCTGGGAGACCTGGAAAATTAGCTAGTGCACAGCCAACCCCCAACTTTCCTTCTCATTAGAGCCTCTTCAAACTCTCTAAAATTCTCCCACTGAAACATACATTTTGCTGACTGAGGACAATTCTTAGTGCTGACTTGCTCTTTTGCTGGAAAAAAAATCACTGGACAGACAAGAATAGGATTTTTTTTATTTATTTAAAAAACAAAACAAGGCAAAAACCAAAGCACAAAGCTTTTAAGTTAAGTGCTGGGGGATTGACTGCTCAGGGCAAAATGTGGAATGGCTATTGTCTAACAGAGAAACCCCAGGATTTACTAGTTCAGTGTGGGATTAGTCTCAGATAGAAGTGACCCACCCATGGTTTTGATCAATCTCTGTGCCCAGATTCTGAGGCTCCAAGATCCGGTGCACCTGGGGGATAATAATGTTGGCAGCATTTACTGAGTCCTATGTGTTAGCCATATGTGTTAAGTGTGGGAATGTTACCCCATTTCATTCTCTGGACTTTGCCCTGGGGTATCATGGCCATTTTGCAGATGGGGACATTGAGGTTTAGAGAGGTGTGGTGTTTGTTCAGGATCATGTTTAGTCAGGGCCAGGGCTGGGATTCAAATCAAGCCATCCCAAACTAAAGTGCATGCTCTCAGCCACTACCCTTCCCAGGGATCAAAGACTTATGCTCCAGGAAGAAATACACACACACACACACACACACACACACACACATACTTTTTTTTTTTCCTCTTGAACACTAAGTATTGCAAATAAATACCTGTGACAAGGCTCTGGGAGGGGCTTTCGAGTTAGTTTTAAATGATTAAAATGATCTGTAGGATTTAACCAAACAGACTTTGTTTTCTCATCTGTCCCTGGGTGGGACAGGTTGCCGAAGACCTGGTACTGGTTTGTCTATCTGTCCCTGCCGAAATCCCTCTTAGTTCTTGATGAGTAAACAGCCTCATGAGGGGTTACTCCAATGAGCTCAGTGTCCACACTTCCCCCTCCCCATAGTCTAACTGTGAGTAGATTTGAGAGGAAAACCCTTGTTTGACTGAAGTAGGAGGAATCATAAAAACACACTGGGCTTTAGAAATGTAAATATCTGCACAGTTAGATGGATGAGGACGATGGATAGATGCCAGAGGAAGCCTGGATGTGAGAATCTGGCAGACAGAGATGGATGTGAAGAAACACAGGGAGTGAGAGAAAAGCAAAAGGCAAAAAGCCACATGCGTGGGTGGAGAAAGGAGCTTCGGAGGCTGTGAAGCAGCAGGGGCTGGGCTGCAGCAAATTCAGAGGAAAGGGAAAGGCGAGCACAACTGGTTTCTGTGACTGGGGGGATGAGGAGAACGTGGCCCCTTGGGGCAACCCAAGGGTGAGATGCAGCCAATATAGAAAGAAGCTTGCTCCTTTTGTGCCCCAGGCTGCGTGGAGAGGAAGCAGTAAGATGCATGGATGTAGAGTGGTGATTCTCAAGGTGTGGTTCCTAGACCACTAGCATCAGCATCACCTGGGAACTTGCTAGAAATGAAAATTTCAGGCCCTACATCAGACCCTCTGAGTCAGAAACCCTGTCGCCCAGTCGGCATTGTGTGTTTCAATGAGCCTTTCAGGTGATTTCGATGCACACTAAAGTTTAAGAACCACTGGTGTAGAGAGATGGGGAGAATGTGGAGGTGAAATCAAGAAGGTGCAGAAGTTTAGAGTTACGTTCAAGTGTTGGGTGGTCGGGGGAAGAAGACAAAGAACAGCAGTTTTGTTCTAGTGGAAAAAGTAGACAATGTTTGGGGATCATGGACGTCCATCAGTCATTCCTGGAACAAGAGGGGTCATGGAGGAGGGAAGGGCAGGCTAGCAGCAGGCTGGCTCACAGGCCAACCCAGAGTCTAAACAGTCTGTTAGAAGGACAAGGAATGGTCTTGGTGGTGTCAGAGCTCTAACTGTCCTCTCCAGACATTGGACCTCAAGTTTCCATTGGCTTGCAGAACAGCATGTGTGCACGAAGGAGACGCTAGCAGAAGGGGCACTGCAGAGAACTGGGGTTCCCGCGGGCTTGAGGAGCGCTCTGCACTCCCGTTTCCTGTTGCTCTGCTAGAAATTCACCCAATGGCTAACATGCCCAGAGACCCTTTAGTTTGGTTGTTGTCCTTTTCCTCTTTGGGTCTCCAGGGGATGCTCTGAGCCTCCACCCTTTAGATGGTAAACTCTGAAGAATAAGGGTCTGGGTGACAGTAGTCACTGTGTACACGCACAGGGCCCACGCTTTGTGTTGGTGCTGAGAGGAAGCTGCTCAGAGATGGAGGTGGCCAGGTAGCCTCAGCCTTCTGGGTTTCCCTGTTTCTGTATGACCAGTTGATAAATGTCTCCTCCATCTTCATTGATTTTTTTTAATTTTATTTTTATTTTACTTCTTGGTGCACTCCTGATATTAGAATGAGATGGATGGACTGACAGCCGGAGACCTTTCTCTCTGAACCCTGACATTTTTGGTTGCCTTACTTAAGGCTGATGCTTCTATAACCTGCACAGAAAGGGCTTCCCAAACATCCCAGACCTCAGCAGCCTAAGAGAAGAGCCCAGGCTTCAGGTATTTCACTTGTACTCACTTATTACTACAAAAACCTTATAATAATCCAGGGAAACTTTTGCCTGGGTAAATAACCATTACTGTACTTACAGTTTTGAAAGTGTTCATTTTGGGCATTTTTAACATAGATTTAAATCTGTTCTGAAGATTGCACTTTAAGAAAAAGCGCTTTTGTATGACTCCCCATTTGGATTAGCTGGCAGACCACCTGGAGACCTCTTAAGGACCACACTTTGAGAGCCACTGTGTTAGCAGACAGCATGGGTGAAGGGAAATGGCTGCTGCTCCTGTTGATAGAACAGGAGGAACTAGCTAATGAATTTGAGGAGAAAAAAAAAAACAAAAAAAAAAAACCACCCAGTTGATAGCAATATCCATTAGTGTGGCGCACTCAACACAACCATGAATTATTGTGTTGATTGGAGGAGACAAGCCATAAATTTCTCCTATTAAAGTTCTTGACTCACAATATCAGGCAGAGACTAATGACTTAAAAAATATGTGCAAATGTCATCAGCATACAGATGACCTGGGTGGTGGCCCATGCAGGGGAAGGAGTCTGATGTCTTGGAAAAAGCAAAGAAGTTCATTTAGGGATCGGGGTAAGATGTATAGCATCTTGTACCCAATGGGGAGGTTTTCCTTTTTAATCAAAGGGAAGTGCTCCAGAGACACCCTTAGGGGCTGTATTTCCTCTGTGAGGCAGTATTGAGATTAAGGCTAAAGCACGAGGAAAGGAAATTCAAGGAGACCCTCGGGTGAGGGTTCTTACTCCCATCTGCTCTGAGTTGGGATAACCTGCAGGTAGGGTCCCAAGCCAGTAAACCCAGGGAGGAAGGCAATGAGCACACCTGGACACATGCTGGGACCCAGCTGTCTTCCTTTGCTCCTTCTGGGGGAGAAGTCCATCTCTGTCTCCATCCCCACCCCTTCCATGGCCTCTTCATCTACTTGGGAAGCCATTGACCAGGCTCTGGAGCCTGTCTTCTCTGCTTCTTTCTTTCAACTATTTTTTTCCTACTCTATAAATCAGTTCACTTATCAAATCATCTATCCTTTATCCTGTGGGCAGCCCTTTAAATCCTACTTACTCAGCCTTCCTGTATTAGCAGATGAGAGGTGTTGCTGCCCTAACCATACCTGTCCTGACATGAAATCCCATGCCTCCCTACTTCCAACTCACCCTCGAGTCAGCCCACCAAGGCACTTATCCCCTGTGGGAACGAACTTAACCAGAATCCTATTATTTGTGTGTCTGTATAAAGTAATAATGTTTACTACAGAATAGGTCCATATCCTTCCTCCCAGCATGGGCTTTCTTTTTCTCTTTTTTTCTTTTTTTTTTAAGCTGAGCCATCCTGCCACCTGTTGGCAGCTCAGGGGCTGCTCAGCTTGGGCTGGGCATCGAACCGCTGTTGCTCAGAGCTCAAACTCCTGAGTGAGCTCTTAACCAACTGAGCCACTCGGCCGGGCCTGGGCTTTGTTTTTCTAATGGGAATTTTCATCTCTGTGTTTCGTGACTCACTGTGTTTCTTGCTCTGTCCCACCCCTCTCCCACCATCTTAGTCACCCGCAAACAAGTGACTCAAGGAGGGCCATTAGCATTTCTACAATTAAGTGAAGGTGTTGGGGCATCCTTGGTACTCTCTGAAAAAGAAAGCAGTGAACACAGCTTGTAGGGATTTGGGGCACATGCTGGGGAACACCAACTCTTTGATGAGGCCTAAGCTCTTATTTTAAGCAGCACAGCTGCCTGGGAAGCCATCTCTCTGGGAACTGGCGTGTTAGAGGATTGGGCCTGGCTATCTGAATTCCAATCTTGCCTCCTTAACTATCCCACCCTACCACCCCATGGTACCCTATAAAGGGCAGTATCAAGTTTGCTCTGGAGGAAAGTGATCAAGCGTTATGCGATTAGCAGTAATTTATATGAAAATCATGCCCAAGTTTACATTTACCTAAACTTGCCACAGTGCCTGGAGGATTCGGTGAGGATTTTGCATTAACCCCACACCATTCTTCATGGAGATGGGGCCCTGAGTTAGATCCTGACATGGGAGGACATATTTCTCCCTTCTTTTTATCCTGTATGCCCCGGTGCTCTGGTGCTTCTTATGGGAGAATGGAGCATGTAGAAACAGTCCTGGAAGGTTCTGTGAGATCATTTTTCTCATTTTCTTCCTTCCTCACCCCCTCGCCCCACTTTTTTTATTTTTTATTAACAAGGACGAAAGTAAATGCGAACTCGAAACAATAAGGCATGGAAAAATCACAGAAATAACTTAATTAAGTTTTTAAAGATTTCCATGCTTGAATAAATTAGCCTTCCTGCAAATGTCACAACATTCAGAAAAAAAAAAAATTGTAATCAATGGAGCACAATGCTTCCCTGCTCTGTATTTAAACGAAAGCTCCATTGGTGCGTTTCCTTATGCTGCTCCTCCCCGGCAGCTGCTGCTCCCCAGCCCCCTGACTCCAGGCAAGGGCACCAGACTCTCACATCAGCATATTCCCTGCTGCTCGAAGGAATTGAGGATTGCGGGTGGGGCAGGGGCGGGAGGGAGGGAGATTTTTCTTGGCCAAAGTGAGTTTGTTGTGGTTCTGGCTCTCCTTTGAAAGGAAGCCAACTCTAATCTCTCTGAGGGTTAGGGGGGGTCTCCTAGTCTTCAGCAAAAGCCAGGGTACGGAGACCTTTCCTTCAGAACCAGGAGGGGAGTATGATGAGGAATCAGACCCAACTCCACAGGGCTGAGCAGGTTCAGACTATTTCCCTGCCACCCCCTCCAGGGCTCCTCCCACCCCTCCCACCCTCCCAGTCCTTTCCTCACAGGCTGCCAGAGATTGGAAGGAGATCGCAGGGAGGCCGGGCAAGAGAAAGAGAAGAACCGAAGGGGTAAGGGGAAGGCCCAGGTGCCCTGCCCGCAGCCACACAGCGATTTCCATCACCGTGAAGACCAGGGCAGATTGTGAGGGTAATGAGTACCAGCCTCTGTGCTGTTTCTGCCTGGACTTGAGCAGTGAGTGATGTCATGCTGGCTGCCTGGCCCTGCTATAATGCAGCTGTCAAGGCCCCGTGGGGAAAACTTGGGGAGAAATACGAGAAGCCTAAAAAGCAGCACAAGGCCCAGTCAAGTGAAGGGAAATGGAATTACAGTAATGCTGAAAGCAGGCACACTAGAGAATTAAAACACTTTGTTTTGGAACCAGATTCTACTCAACCTGGGTTATTAAATTATTTATTGTTTGCTTCACCCGTAATGGGGCAGAGTAATGGGGGAAGCAATCAGCCAGGGCAGAAATTGTTTTAATTATCAGGCACATTTGGGGGCCACCCTGGATCTAGCCTGGTGCCCCCTGAGCATGGGGCTGAGTGAGGTGGAAATGGGATATTCAGTGCTTAATTAGATTAATCAGATCCATTCACTGTAATAACCCTGAGATAGCTGTGTGATGATCCTACAGATTTACCGTGGGGGACGTCAGCCCATTTTCCAAGGACATTCCATGACCCCAAACAGGTCTGCTTTTATGAGAGGCGGTGAGCACATTGATAAGACAGCTACCCCAAATGCTGCGGTAACGCACATCCTGCCAGCACCGCTGGGCTTGGAGTGAGGGCGGTGACAGGCCTATTAGAGGTGTGGTCAAGTTAAGGAAATGGAAGACTGTCTCCGTCTATCTGGGCCACCTTTTGGCAATCTGGGAATTTGGGAAGGTTGGACAATGATGACAATGAAATGATGATTTCTGATAGTTGCTATGTATCGAGTATTGTGATAAGCATTTTACATGTATCCTTTTGTTTGATCTTTGTAATAACCTTTTTCAATAGAGTGACTAACCATAGAGCATGGCTTGTCCAGATCATTTGATGATGCCTGTTGTCTCAAGTAATTGTTAAGGGTACCCCCTTTTCTTTCTCTATAGGGTCCTTATTTAGACTATTTTGTAGATGAGGAGCTGAGGCTTAGATCTGGTTTTCTTTTCCACTGGCTCTATCTGGAGGCTGATATGCTCTATACTGCTTTACCTTGTACTATATACTGCTCTGGGGTGGTGGAGAAGGGTCAAAGCAGGGAGATGAGGTCGAAGGGGGGATAGCTGTGGTTGCAGCTCTCCTCTGATAGCTAGCAAAATCTTATCTCTCTTTAGAGGCTGAGGGGCACCTAGTCGGAAGTTTAGGGGCACCCAGCTTGAGGATGCAGTTCAAAGATGTCTGGTTAACTTAGAGCAGCCAATGAAGAGGGGCTACTCTCCTAACGCCAAGTTTCGGGTTAGACTTCTTCCCAATGCAGGTGCCTGGAGAACCCAGGCTGGACTAAGTGTAGTT
>NW_017731461.1:2975307-3005420 GCF_001890085.2 Hipposideros armiger | reverse complement strand
GCGAGGAGGCTGTCATTGAAAGGATAGAAGTGGGAACCATTCAGACTGACTAGAAACAAGTTCTTTTTAGTCTGAGGCGAGTGATTAACTCCCAGGGCTGACTGACTGGTGCGCTGGTGAGGTAGGTCAGTGGTTTCTGGAGGCAAAACCTTTGAGAGCTGAAGTTTGAGAAGAAATAAAATGCAGATTCCCATGAACACTACTGAGAGGAAGGAGGAGGAGACCAGGCCTTCTCTCTTTTTTTGCATTTACAATGTAAAAGTTCTGAGGCCCAATTCCAGTGTGTGGGGGTGGGGGCGGGGTGGGGGCGGGAAGAAGCTGTTTCCCAATACCTCTAAGCAATCAACTCAGTTCTGACACTATCTACCTGGAGATGGCATCAGATCCCACAGGTTAAGAGTCCAGTCCTACAAGACTGTCCCTCACCCCCCAATTCAAACACAAGTTGCAAGTCCGGGTTGTCACCATGCTTCTGGCTACAGATTGGAGTTTCCAGGGACCGCATCCTTGGGCTCTATTAATTTGTTAGAAAAGATCATTAGAAGTCAAACATTTTACTTACTAGATTACCAGTTTATTATAAAAAGATGTACGTAACTCAGGAACAGCCAGATAGAAGAGATGCATTGGGCAAATCATGGGGAAAGGGCGTGGGGCTTCCATGCCCTCTCTGAGCACTCTACTCTCCCCCAAATGTCCATCTGTTTTTGCCAACCTGGAAGTTCTTCAGGCCTGCTCTTTTGGGTTTTTATGGAGGCTTTTATTACATAGGCATTGATTACATCACTGGCCATGGGCTATTGAACTCAAAGGGTGGGGGTAGACTGAAAGTTCCAACCCACTAATCACAGTGTTGGTTCCCCTGGCAACCAGCCCCCATCCTTAGGTGACCCTGGGGCTTTCCAAAAGTAACCTCATTAACATAACAAAAGGCACCATTGTTGTTCTCCTAGGTTAAGAAATTCTAAGGGTTTTAGGAGCTCTTGGCCAGAAACAGGATGAGGACCAAATGTATATTTCTTATTATGAATCACAATGTCATACAGTGCAATGTGGGAGATGGCACTGTGTGCCTGGGAGAGATTTGGTGGGTCTCACATGGGGAGAACTGAGCACCATCCTGTTGCCTGTGCTGTGGAAGATGGAACAGAGAGGCTTAGAGCTCAGGGAAACTCTGAGTCCCTCCTGGGAGGAGTTCCCCTCCTGCTGGGCCTTCAGGGGCCTCTGGAGAGCTTGGTAGAGAGTTTGGGAGAGACGAATGATAAGGACTGAGGCTGGGAAAGGAAGTCAGGTTAATTTGATCACAGAAAGTCATACATTATGGAGGCCAAGGCAGTGCCTTAAAGAGCTCAGGCCAACTCAACATCAAAAACACAAACGATCCAATCAAAAAATGGGCAGAGGACCTGAATAGAAGTTTCTCCAAAGAGGACGTACAAATGGCCAACAGACACATGAAAAGATGCTCAACATCACTAATCATCAGGGAAATGCAAATTAAAACCACAGTGCGTTATCACCTCACACCTGTCAGAATAACTTATCAAAAAGACAAGAAATAACAAGTGTTGATGAGGATTTGGAGGAAAGGAAACCCTTGTATACTGGTGGTGGGATTGTAAATTGGTGTAGCAACTACGGAAAAAAATATGAAGATGCCTCAAAAAATTAAAAACAAAACTACCATTTGATCCAGCATTTCCACTTCTGGTTATTTATCTGAAGAAAACGAAAACACTACCTCAAAAAGATGTATACTGCCCAATGTTCATTGCAGCACTATTTACAATAACCAAGATATGGAAGCAACCTAAGTGTCTATCAATAGACGATTGGATAAAGAAGATGTGGAACATATAAACAATGGAATATTACTCGGTCACAAAAAAGAATAAAATCTTACCATTTGTAGCAATATGGATCGATCTAGAAGATATTATGTTAAGTAAAATAATTTGGACAGAGAAAGGCAAATATTATATGATTTCACTTATATGTAGAATCTAAAGAACAAAACAAACGAACAAACAATGAAACAGAAACAAACTCATGGATACAGAGAACAAAGTGATGGTTGCCAGAGGGGGAAAGGAGTGGGGGTTATGGGCAGAAAAGGGGAAGGGGATTAAGAAGTACAAACTTCCAGGTATAGAGTAAGTTATGGGGATATAATATACAGAATAGAAAACGGAGTCAATAATATGGTAATAATGTATGGCAGATCGTTACTAGACTTATTGTGGTGATCACTGTAAGTGATCATAAATGTCTAATCGCTATGTTGTACATCTGAAACTAATATAATATTGTATTCATCTATAATTAAAAATAAAAAATAAAAGAGCTTGGACTGAGCTCCACATCTCAATTTCTGTATACCTTTAAAAATATCCCTGCTAGGGCCGGCCAGGTGGTGCAGTTGGTTGAGAGCATGAGCTCTGAGTAACAGGGTTGCCGGTTTGATTCTGACATGGGCCAGTGAGCTGAGCCTGAGCTGAGCAGCTGCTGAGCTACCAACGGGCAGCTGGATGGCTCAGCTGGTGAGAGCACGTGCTCTTATAACAACAAGGTTGCCAGTTTGACTCCTGCATGGGATGGTGGGCTGCACCCCCTGCAACTAGATTGAAAGCGGCGACTGGACTTGGAGCTGAGCTCACGCCCTCCACAGCTAAGATTGAAGGACAACAACTTGACTTGGAGCTAACGGGTCCTGGAAAAACAAAATGTTCCTCTTCCCCAATTCCTCAACACTGCTCCCTTCTCCAATTCTCCAATAAAATCTTAATATATATATATATATATATATATATATAATATGTATATATATACATATATATATATATATATCTCCTTGCTAAATGGCCACTGAGCCCCACTAACACTTCTACCATGGAGAACTCATCTCTATTCTACCTCCTAAGGCCTCCACTCCATTTCCAGCCATTTTTATAAAACCTTTTTAAAAAAGTTTGAGATAAAATATGTTCTATAACTTTTGCCCATTTACTTTAGTTCTCATTTCTGGGTATCGGTTTGTATTTGCCCTCTTCCTTGGGATAGTCCTTCAGGCTTTGAAACAGTCATGTCCATCCTGCACCTTCTGGCTAAACCTACTTCTTCTATGTTCTTCACGAGCTATGGTTCCAAGTGCCCTCACCACCCTCGTCACCCTCCTTTGGTCAAGTCTTGTTTTATATCGCTCTAAATGTGAGTATTATGCACAATACTCAAGTCTGGTTTTACCACCACAGAGTAGAGCAGGTCTATCTCCTTCTTCCAGAAAACTGTGTTGTTAATGCAACCTAAGAAAGGGAATTAAAAAAGGAGAGTGGGTGGGGAATGTAGTTGGTAGAAGGCCTTGTAATTCCTTCTGTAGAAGAGATCTGTAAAGAGACCACAGAGAAACATGAAGTTCCACTAAGCTAGTGAGAACTTCACAGGGAGGAAGCAGGAGGTGCCCCCAATGCCAGTGTTTGGGGGCGCTTCCTTCTTGTTAGATGAGCAGGGAAACAGGGCTGGAATTGGGCAGGAGAAGATGAGTGGGAGAGCAGCTCTGGGTTTGAGGACATGGGGTGCCCTGATGTGGGAGTCACTCTGAGCCTGCTTATGTTGACCTCAGAACAAGCAAATTCTCAGGGAGAAAGCCCGACTGAGTGAGAACCCCTTGTTTACACCCCAGAATGGTCTGGACCTGCACTCTTATAACATGCATCACTTGTGTAACTATTTGTCTAGCTTCTGACTTTCTCACTAGACTTTGAGAGTCCATACTTGTCTCTATCACAATCCTCAATCCAGGCACCTAGTATGGAGTAGGCACTTGACAAAAATGTGTTAGGTAGGACCGGCTGAGTGGCTCAGTTGGTTAAGAGCTTGCTAACGAGTGCGAGCTCTGAGCAACAGCGGTTCAAGTCCTAGTCCAAGCTGAGCAGCTGTTGAGCTGCCAACAGGTGGCAGGATGGCTCAGCTAAAAAAAAAAATGTGTTGGGTAAATGAACAAAGAACGAATCAATGGATCTCTGATAATGCTTGCTCTGAGCTTTCTGCTGATTGTCTATTTGTGAGCGGCTGTTACTTACTTGCCTAAGTTGTATCTGTCTATCTCCTTCTGCAGTGAACACTCCATTGTCCAGCCATGTTAAGAGATAGGAAAGAATTAAAAACATAAAATGGTTATGGCTGAAGAGAACTTTAGAAATCACCCACAATTCATTGAAAAGACTTTCTTCCTCCATCCCCACTCCACTAAATTCCCTTCCCTTCTTTCTTTCCATATTCCGGAGCTACAAAGCAATTTCCTTGTAAACATCCTTAAGGTTCCTTTCCCTATCTCCCGCAACTGTATTCTCACCTGCAAACCCCCACCTATCTGGTTACTTTGCATCTTCTCTGAAGCAGTTTAGCATTGCTGGAGAACATCATCCTCCCCTTGCAATAGATTAACTGATCTCCAGGGGAGACATCCCGACCCCACCCCACACCAATTTCTAGCAACGTGGCTCTGGCAGTCTATACGTCCTGTCAGGTACTGCTATATTTTTGTTGCCCATTTTAGAGGGTTATTTTTTTGAGGACATCCATTTGGGTGACTTCTCTTCCTATCTACCCTTGTGGACCTAGGCTGGAAAGCATTTTAGGGATCAGCTGCTCTTGTACCTTTCAATGTTTTTATCTTTAAGTGGGGAACCTTCCTTTCAGATAAAGCGTATGTAGAACCATTGTTTATAAAAGAGATAAAGGTAGAGCTTCTCTTGTTTGAAGAGGCCCTAAGGGCCAAGTTCCCTTCACTTGGGCCTTGGATCCATCCTCCTGAGGCCGCTCCTGTGCCTAGCATTTCAGCCGTCTGTTTGAAATCCCTGATTTAGCCTATGGAGCTTACTGTCAAGGTAAAGGGAAGAGGTCCAGAGAGTTGAAATGCCTTGCCTGATGTCACACTTTAGACCCACAACCCAGAATGTTTAATTCCTCTGGGGCTTTTTCCACCAGAGCATGGTACCTCTTGCTCTAAAGATCATGCTTTTTGGCCTCTGTAGCCTGACTGGTTCCTGGTGAGCTGAGTTGTGACCAGCATCCCCTCCTATTGGGACCCAGAAGGTCAGTTTCACTGGCAGACTGACTGGCAGTCCTGCTGCCACATTCCTGAGCACACAGGGGCACTGCCATCCCCCCATCTCAGTCCTTTCTAGGGATTGAAGCCCAAAGCCTCTTACAAAACTGTCTTCTGAGGGCCCCTCAGCTGTCCTGTTTGTAAAACCATTCACAGTCAGCCTTGCCTTTCATTTCCTTAATCTTAAATTGCATCAAAAAAGGGAGAGATTAGAGGTAAAACCTCAATAAAAGACTGAACAAAAGCCTGCTCCCACACTGGATTCTCACACCTAGCTTTGCCTTTTTTCCCCTCCCTCTTGTCTGACAGACGGAGTGTATGAACCTCTATTTTTTTTTTTTTAACTTAGATTAAAACACTATTTAGAAAGGGCCCACAAGTTTGAAGTCACCTCTGGTTCATACATTAAACATCAAATGTACATTAACTGTGAATTATGGTCATGAAAAGTAAATCCTTTAATGCCGTTTTCTGTGTTCCACGGCTGAAGCTTAGCCTTAATGGCCTTTTTTGCAACCCGTCAATGGGTAGACTTCTTATTTTCCAACTCTCACCACCACTTCAGCTTCCTGCAAACATAACAGCCATGTGAAAAGACTGTAAGGAAGTTTAAGCTCAGAAACAGATCCACCTGGGTGGCATGAGCCATTTATCCTCACGGGTCAGTGGCCACACCCTGTGTAGGGCACCACTCTAGCTCCTGGGCTCAGTTCAGTTCTGTTTGCAACATTAAGTTCTGGAGATTGTAATTGTTAGGGAGGTGTCTAACTGGTGTTCAGATCAAGCTATTGATCAGAAATCCTGGCAATGGAGAAGCAGGGTTGCATACAAAGCCTTTCTCTTTCTGAAGAGAAGCCTGGTTCAGAAGGCTGGCTCAGAAGGCTGGTTCAGAAGCCAGGCCTGTGATGAGTGACAGTCCCTTGGGTCTTGGTGTGAAAGCCATGCTCTTGCATTTTTCAGTCATCTGACATGTTCTGCAGAACCAGGATGAGCTGAACCAGGCAAAGAGCAGCAATGATATATATCCAAAATGTTTACTCTTATGAGAAGGACTTTTTTCTTTAGAGCTATAGGATTTCCCTGACAGTGGGCAAAGATGCAAACTACCTGTAAAAGCTTTTGCTACAATCTGATCTAAAGCCTTGGAGGCCAGAAACCTGCTGGAGTTGTGGACAAGCCGAGAAGGCTTTGAGACAAAATTAGGAAAGTCAGAATGAATTACTTCTTCTCCAACCTAGGTTAAGAGGCAAGATTAGATAAAGTAGAGATGATGGAAAATGATTTGAAAAGGCATTGAATTACATTTCAGTGTTTATGCACCTTTAAAGCTTGCACTAAATTGCACGAGTTATTTAAATACATTCTTTAATATTTATGCTTTGTTGTTTTAATAAAGACTTCTATTTTAAAATAAAAATGCATAATTAAGTGGAACAGAATATTTTCCTCTTTGATGTGCTTAATCATGCCTCTGGGAAGCTTATAAAGTCCAGACACTACTACCTACTGTGTAGCAGCCTGCACTCAGTAGGGCCTCAATAAATATTTAATGATCAGCTGTTATGTGCCTGACATGGTGTTAAGTTCTGGAGATGCATAGAAAAGAGGAAAAAAAACCCAGGATCCCTACTCTAATGGTAGGGCTCCTAATGTCTCCTAATATGATGAGAGAGTTAGACATTAGTTATACAAATGAGTGTAGGCTTACAGCATGCGCTCAGTATGAGGAGGGATGGGAGCACTGTCTGATGAGAGCCTATCACAAAGGAACTTGTCCTGACAGGCTGGAGAGGTGGAGATATCAGGAAGGCTTCTCAGAGGAGGTGATGGTTGAGCTGGGATCTAAGGGATAAATAGAAGAGGTAAAGAGAGAGGGGAGGAGAATCCCAAGCAGAGCAAGGGATACGAGCAACAGCCTAGTGGTAAGAGATAAGATGGCGTACGTTTGGGGAACTGAAAGAAGGCAAGGATGACTGGCATGGCCTGTGCTGTGGACGAAGGTGAGGGAGCTGAAATCCAGCCCTTCTCCACTTACCAAGCTAGAGCCTGATGAGAAGCTGCATCAGCCCAGGGGAAAAGGCACATTTTTCTAGTTGGGCTGCCCAGAAGGAGCACCTTTACCTAATTCCCTCCAAAGACCCTGGTAGGGGAACAAGGGAGGAGAAGAGTGAGACCAGGTGAGGCTGGAAAGGCAGCCAGGGCCAGGCACAGAGGACTTGAAGACCTTGTTAAGGGTGTGGGCCTTTATCCTAAGAACAATGAGAGGCTAATAAAGGGTTCTAAGGGTGTATGTGGGTGATGACCAGATCTGCATTTTGAAAAGATCACTCTGACTGCAGTATGGAAAACCTATTCGAGGGGCATCAGAATAGAAGAGGGGTATGATTTTGGGCAGAAGAACATGAGTTTGGTCTTGGACCACTGAGTTTGGTGTGTCTTGCAAGCATCCTAGTGGGACATCAAGTGGGTGGGGAGCTCAGACAAATTGCATGTAGAATACTTAGTTTTAGTGCCAACTTAATCCATGGATCAATGGGAAAAGAGAAGGAAGCTAACTTATAGTCGGGGGTGGGGGTGAGGGGACTGGTGGAATCTATCCAGAGGGAAGGCTGGCTCTCAAGTGAAGATTTCCTGTGGTCCAAACCCATGTCCTGAAGGGAAAAAATGGGAGGGGGGAGGGTAAGCTGGTAAATTCAGCTCAGCGTGGGGAGACTCCAGAGAAGGCGGTGGTCATAGGAAGGTTGGTGGCAATACATTGCTTCTCCTGGTGTAAGTGGTGGCAGCACTTTGGACATTTCAGCTATGATCCCGGCCAAGGACTATGGTTGGTATTAAGGATGGGTTGGTATTAAGATAAAGTTCTGCTTATTTGGAACAAGGACAGGTATAGGACAGTTAAGTTGGACAGTTCTAAAATAGACAGAGATTTAGGTCAGGGTGACAGTTCCAGAAAAGGAGCCAAACATAATACAGCTATTGTCACTAGAAAGACAAGGTGAGCACTGATAGGAAAGGTTAATCTCAGTGGGCCTATACGCCTCATGAGGTTTAGCTCCGGCCTCCTTGGTTACCCAGGTTCAGGAATTGAGACAAATTACCGACCCTCAACTTCAGGTGGGGTTGGGCTGCTAATAAACCACTGAGCTTGGTCAGGACAGGATCAGGAACTGGGTAGGTTTGAGTATGCAGGTTGAAGGTTATCAGTGCCTATAGGTGGGCAGGGCTGGAGTTGGCCGGGGCTCACAGTAATAACATCAGGAGCTTTGTGAATATAAACCTGTAAATTATGATAAACACTGATCCTTCTCTCTTTCAGGTCAGTTGCTAGACGCTCTAGTAGCTCTATAAATTCTGTGTGGAGGAACAAAGGTGTACGTGTAAGCGTGTGCACCTGTGCTTGCGTACACACACACACACTTTCTCCTCCTTACCAGGCTGGGACACATTTTTTTAGGCCTAAAGAATAAGTCACCTAGTTCAGAAAAGAGAAAGTCAAGAGGGATAATCTCTAGCAGTCATTCAGTCCAGCGCCTTATCAGCTGGCAGGATTTAAACTAAACTTATTCCTATTAATAATAATGTCAGGCACTCTTCTAAACATTTATATCAACCAACTAATTTAATTACCACAATACTTCTGGGAGGTCAGTTATTATTACCACCCTTTACAGATAAGGAAATTGACACACAGATGAGAGGTAAAGCAACTTGCCCAAGGTCGCATAACTAGTAAGTGTTCCAACAGAGAGTCAAACCCAGACAATCTACTCCAGACCTTTATGCTTAATGTCTATATCATACTGAACATGATAAGAAAATCAACAAGTTCTCAAGTGCTGTTTTATAGAAGTGGTTTAAAAATCCTCTAAATTCTGGATTCTAGAATTCAGTGGGATTAACCTTGTATTCCTTTCCTCTTAGGAAAACTTGCAGGTCTTGTGAAGGGTAACAAAAGATGGAGGTTACTCCAGGGATAATTATTCTGATGTTTAAAGAAATGAGGCTTTGAAGGACTAGCCATGCTGGACGAGATGATCAGAGGTAAAACGTGGTGTGTGTTGCACTCATCTCTTTAAATAACAACGTTGGACCTGCAGCAATGCCTCTATTCTTTCCAAAAGCCTCTCTCCATAGTGAATCACAGAATATTGACACTTATTATGAGCTGTTTAGAGTGAATGAACTATTTGGTGCAGTTTAAGCTACCAGACAGTTTACAGGTATGTAGCTTAGTTACAACGTAAAACTTTGTCTGGCTTGACACACAGATTTGCCTTCTCAGTTCCAACTGGGTTCACTCAGGCATGCTAGGTGATCATTTTTCCCACCTTGATTCCAGAGAAAAACAAAGTTCTTTCTGGTTGGTTTTCTCCCCAGGCCAGCCCCTTGGGCAGACAGGCTCCTGGTTTAGCTCAGCTAATAGATCTATTCTTGCACCCCATCCCTGCATTTTCTGAACGCTTATCCTTTCTCTAGCAATTTAGCCATGCAGCAGCATTTCTCAGTCTAGCCTTCATCTGAAAGTTGGATGACTTTCCTTTCATCTAGAGCAAACAGACATGCAGTTATGATGAACATAAGACTTCGGAGAGGGGTAAATTTCTATGAGGCCATGTGGAGGGATCAAATCAGTTATGCTATGAGGGCTTTTGCCCATGTGGTGTTTCTTTTTATTTTGAATTTATTTCCTGGCTACAGGGTTGAGCTGAGAGATGCAGTGAAAACACCTGGCTATATCCAACCCTCATTTACCTTATGAAATATATTTGCCCACGGAATATACTTCAAAAGAGAGGCAAAATCTGCCTGGCTAATGAGAAGCCCTCTATTATAAGAGCCAAGGGCAAGAGGTCCAAAGTGGAAAACGACCTACGGTCACCCACTAAAAATCTTAATCGGTTGCAAATCTCAGGCTGTGATGGGAACGTGGATGGTCACTCCCCTTCCAAACTCCAATTTCCATTTGCCCCTGTGTCTTCTGCCTTTTAGATGAACAGGCTCAATCAAATATAGGAAGTGATGAGCTAAGGTTAGATCCAGTTTGGGGTGTAGCTGAAGAGCCTGGTGCTGCCGACTTCATTTCTACTTCCAATATAAAAATCAAGGGAAATCCCATGGGATGGGAAGGGAGTCATTTGTTCCTTAAACAAACAAAACACAACACTGTAGGGAATGTGAAGAAAGGGCTCTGAGGAGATAGAATCTGGAGGGGCCCACGTGTAGTATCCAAAACATTCCCCTGAGTTTCTCCCTTTTATCTGTCATGCCCAACACCCAGCGGTTCATTTGGGCTCAAGAAAGAAACAAAGAATTTCTCCTTCCCCCTTCTCTAATTTTTTGTTAGAAAGGCTGTGCATTTTTAGAGAACTATTCTAAAACTGAAAGAAGCCAAAATAGAAATGAAGACAATACAAAAATGCAAAACATATCCAGGTGGCTTAAAATACAGGTATTTATTCAATAAATCATATTAGGTATTGAGCAGGGAAGCCCAGTGTCATTCCATACCCTGTCTAAGAAGTCTCCCTGGAGTCCCTTGTTTTTAGTACTAGAGCTGTTTTCATCTGGTTCTGGAATGGAGTTCTAGTCAGGTAAATGTCTGGAAGACCCTGACAGCTATCAGTGGAAAGGCAAGCTGCTGGCACCTCTCCAAAGAGTAGGGCACCTCTTAACTTCCTCCAGGACCCCACTTGCATGGTGCAGATGTGAACAGTCTGGACACATTGACTGCTAACCACAGGGAAGGGCCAAAGGGCTCTTTTTCCTTAGGGAACCCTCCACAAATTCTGGTGAAGTGTCCATGGCACTGTAAAACAAAACAAGAGAAAGTTTGAATTTAAGCTGCTAGTTCAGTTTATTTCAACGTCTCTTTTTCTGTAGACATCAGGTATATTACAGACAAGGAAATTGGGTTTCAGAAATAGCACCTGTCGGAGAACGGCAGGCGCCACCCCCACCCCCGTCAACACCAAATGGTCTTAATTAACTTTGGACACTTCCTCGCCTCACACTTTATTTCTGAATGTTATTGAAAGTTGTCAGAACTTGTCTCACTTTTTTCTTTTATTATTAATGTGTAAATACAATGCCTCAGGAGTGTTACTAAAACACAGAATCTAATCCCAGGAGATTAATTTATGAACGCAGCATAGGGTGAAGTTGCATCCTGGCGACTGCAAATTGATATTTGGTGAGAGCCACAAGCATTTCCCTCTTCAAATCCACAGGGATCCAGACGGCCAAGGGGGCTGTGGGGAAGCAGGAATGAGGGGAGCGCTGGACTCTGAGGATTTCTGAGTCCCCTCCAGGACACAAGACCTTGGGTTCCTCTTTACGGCAGAGGAGAGGAAGGCCACCTTTCTCTTCTGATGGGGCAGTGCCCCCTGCAAGTCTGTCTATCCATCAGCCAAGTCCACGGGCATTTATTGAGTGCTTATGCTACACCAATCTAAGCTCAGCTCCGTGGGACTCAAGACAGCAAAATAATAGTTACTGCTTGTGATGATACTGCCTCCCCGGGAGGAGACAAACCTAGGCATTTGAAACTATTGGAGAACAAAGCCAGACTCTTAGCAAGCATAGGATTGTGTGCAGATGTCAATGCATAGGTTCGGTGGAGAAAACGTCACTATAGACTGGAGTGATTAAGCAAGTCTTCAGGGTGGATGAGTTGCTGGGATATACTTAACCTCAAGCATAACGTGTAGAGTTAAAGATGAGGGCCTCAAGGGCAGGGGAGACTTGGCTAATGGTCATTGCTGTGGTACCTTTATTTCCTCAGAGAAGCCAGGCCCAGGCAATCTAGTGGAAAAGGTGGAAATAGCGCATTGATTTAGAAACTGTGCTCTATATAATCATGAGAAAACATCTGTCCATCCTTATCCAGAGAGGGTAGCTGAGCACCGGAGGCCCAATATCACTGACCTCAACCTCCTGGGAGCTCTGAGCATTGAGGAGGCAAGACCTTCCAATTCGAGGGGTGGTTCTCATCGGTTAAGGCATTAGAGGGCTGCCCACAGCCAATGGGTGGGGCGGGGGAGCTGGGGTCAGGGGGCAAGGATACCAGCAGCTTGGTCCAACAGACTAAGCTGGGAGCCTGGGTTGGGCCAGTGAAGGTGGGAGCTTGGCCTTCTATTCTGGGCCTCCTGATGATCTGCTGTCTTTTCAGGGAACACCTGTTCAGAAACAGGTGGCCACACCTGTGTGGAGTGCTGGGGTTTAGCTCCTGCCTATTCTTCAATATGCTAGGTGTCCCCAACCCCTATCTCCCTGCGTCCCTTTGTCCAGACACCTCCTTCCTGCCCTTTAGGCTTCTGCCTCGCTGCCAACCTCGCCATGCCCCTCTACAGAGAGGGTTTGTGTGTGTGTGTTGGGGAGGGGAGGGGTGGGCGTGGGGGCTCAGGGAAGGCCTGAGGTCGCACGGGGCTGCCCCTCCCCAGGCAGAAGGAGGGTCCAAGAAGGCCCGATAGAGGAGGGGGAGGGGTGGGGCTGGGCTGCGGACGAGCTGGAAAGCAGCGGGGCTGGGAAGGGTGTTTCCCCTGCCTCTGCCTCCTCCCGCCAAGGCGCTGGACTAGTAGGCGCGGCTCCGCGAAGTGCTCATCAAGGCGGGCAGCAGCCGGTGGCCAGCCAAGGCAGCAGGAGCGGGGTCCCGCGAGCCCGTGGCGCGGCCCGCCGCCGGGTCCGCGGGTCATCAGTGTCAGCGCGCCGACAGGCCTCGGGGAGTGGTTGCAGGGCGTCCGCCCGCGGAGCTCCGCCCGGGGATTAGAGGCTCCTCCGGAGCCGCCTGCTGATTAGGGAAGAACAGAACAGCTTCTCGTTCCCTGTTCTCGCTGGCGTTCCCTCTCCCCTTTCTTTTTCAGCGGTCTCTCCCTCCCTGGCGAGGTACACAAAGACAGCTGAGGCACCAAGACAGCCCCCTCCGCACACCTCCAGGCCCGCCCACACTCGCAGCCTCCCTTTCAGCCTGCCAGCCCCGTGTCCACATCACCCACCTGCCCAGGGCTTATACGAGTTGGGGAGGTTTGCAGGGGGTTCTCACGGAGGTCCCAGTGGGATAGGGCCGGCCTGGCCGAGATGGGAAGAGATGGAGACCCAGCCTAGCAAGGGAGACCCTAGCCTTCTAGAAATCCGTAAGCTGCGGTGGAACCCAGCCCTGCTCTTTGTGAAATGGTGCATTTGAATCTGAATTTCCTCACCTGGGGGTTCGGATCCGTGTGTGTGTGTGTGTGTGTGTGTGTGTGTGTGTGTGTGTGTGTGTGTGTGTGTGTGTGTGTGATCTCCCAGGTGGGCACAGCCCACATTCCATGGCCCCTCTGTTTCAGAGCAGGTAGAGACAGACTCATGGACTTGGGTCTTGGGAGAAAGGGCAGTTCATGCCCCTCTCTTTCTTGTCCTCTCCCGTCCTCTCACCAGTCCCCTGCTGGGCACCCCCCTCTGGGCCCACCCCAAAGGGCTGGCTGATCACGCCCTCCTGAGGCTGGGGAGAGTAGCAGGAGGCAGGGGAATGAGGAGGTGTGATTCTGTGTGCATAGTAGTTGCCGAGACAACATGCAGGCGCATGATGCACATATGAGTAGATGATGCAGAGTCCTTGGTCCCCCTGGTTGCTGGGGAAGTGAGATTTAGAGCAGCAAACCATCAGCCAGAGAGACAGGGGTCGTGGCCCCAGCAGCTCAGCCCCATTAGCTGGACTGGTGGGAGGCAGCCAGTGCTTTTGAGGACTCACACAATCCCAGCCATTGAAGGGCTGCTCTTTGGAGCTGCTGCCAAACTAATCTCAGGCCAGCAGCCCCGTGCCTTTTCTTTAGTCTCAGCCCACTCGCTGGCTCTGCCCTTCAGAGGAGGCCCACCACCTCCTCCTGGGGCTGCGGATTAACCCCTAAAAACTGAGTTTTGTTTGCAGAGCTTTCTCCAAAGCTGAGGGAGCCTCTGGAGTCTCCTTTTCTTGCTGCTTGTTGACTAGGGGGATCTGGAGGTCAGCTGGTGCTGGCGATGGCTCAGCCTCTGGCCCCAGACACACAGGCAGTCTGGGAATCTGCCAGAAAGGTTTTCCACATGGCCCGCCTGTCAGTCCTGCCCTTTCCAGCCCTGCAGGGCACAGTTACCTTTTCCTACAAGCTCAGCCCCACCTAGTTATTGAACCTGCTTTAACCAGGCTAGGAGGGCACCAGCCCCTCCATTTGACCAGTAGGAACCATGCCGTGCTCAGATGTCTGCCCAGATTCAGGAGGCAGTACATTTGGGGCAAACGCTCTTCCTTGAATCATTCCTGAAGTGCTCCCATTCATACCATTGGGGTTCTGCCTTAGTTTCCTAATTAGCACTCCAGCCACAGAACTCCAGTCTCATCTGGTCCTGGTCTCGCCTCTGGTCCTGCCCCACCCCCATCCCAGAGGGCTGAGCCTGCCTATTCCTCTAGGCTTCCTGATGCCACTGGGGTCATGCTCTGACTGGGCTGACAATCCAGAGCCACAGGTGTACTGGTTACCTACCTTTTAAGGCTTCCGCTGCCAGCTCCTCACTAATTACTTGGTTTCCCCCTATCCCATGGGTACCAACACCCTGAATCAAGCCCAAGTCTCCCCACTCCCTTTCCCACCAGCTCAGTCTACCTCTTATAACTTGTCAGACTCTCTGTACCATCTCTATATCTGCTTTGGCTTGACAGAGAACAAGGAGCGACAGTGAGCCCTGCTGTTCTTTCTCTATTTCCATGTTTTGCATATAACCCTCTAGCTTTTTAACACCTCACCTGGGCAGGTACCTGCTCTTTCTGTAGTCCTGATAGATGGGGCTCTTTGAAAATCTGAGGATGACTGTGAGTGAAATCTAGGGTAACTATACCATTTCACTGAGTGCTTTCTTTGAGCCAGATGCTGTTCTAGGCACCAAGGATAACAAAGATGAAAAGGTAAGGTCCTACCTGCTCCCGGAAATTATCTTTGTGTTTGGGAACCAGGAAAACCATTTGAGGTACAATGTGAAAGGAACTATAGCAGAGGTTCCTTCTCCCTAGAAGAGGGAGCTTCAGGGAACATCTTGCCTTACAGTTTATTGGGTCCACTAGTGCCCTAGCAGTCTACCCTCAAGCAGATGCGATGGTCAAGGGAATGGAAATGAAGAACTGAATTGAGCTGGACACAAGGAGTCAGCATGGGTCTGGAAGCACCTCCTAAGTAAATGGCTTTCCCTTTGTCTACTTGGTGCAGCATGGGATATGGAGGTGAACAGGCCTCAGGCCTCCAAGAATTCAGCAAGTAGCTCTAATAGAAGGCAGATTGAGGAAGTGCTATAATGAGTACAATCAATATATTACTAATATATGGGAAAGAGGGTACTTTGCCAAAAATTTTTTGGGGAGAGACTTCATAAAGCTCTTCTTTTATTACATATTACAATGAAATAACCCTTATTTGATATGGGGTAGGATGGGAGATTTTTATTTGCAGTGACTAGTTCTATATTTGGACACCTAACATCCTCCCTACCCATTGTTTTTTATTTTTTATTTTTTGTAATGGCACAAAAAACTTATTTTGAGAAAACATTTTTCATATAACTCTCAGTGCCTTGAGTTAGGTGCAGTTCCCTCCCTCCACCCCACCCCTATTCTTCCTGCCCAGGTGGAATTTGAGCTTCAGGGTTAAACTAGTGATCAGATTCCAAGACCTAGGGTGATTGATTCAGGGATGAGCCAACTCACCCACCTCAACGTGCCAGTATCCTTACTCACCAAATGAGTGTCTGGCTCAGGACTCAGGTTAACCACGGAGGGAAAGAGTAGCTCTTTGTCTACTGAGCTTGGGATTGTGAGGATGTGGTACTGAAGCAGCTGCTGCCATCTTGCTGCCACCAGGTCTTGCCAGACATGGAGCCTGGACAGAGAGAGGCAGCCTAGCGAAAGAACAGCGAGAGAGAAACTCTGTCCTGGGGACAGTTTCCCAAACCACCCTCTAGGTATTTAAAACTAGGCTTAGATCTGGATTTATCAGTTACACAATCCAATACATTCCCTTATTTATTTATTTATTTATTTATTTATTTATTTATTTATTTATTTATTAAAAGATTTTATTGGGGAATTGGGGGAGGGGAACAGCATTGGGAAATCGGGAAAGGGGAACAGACAAGTTGCTGTCCTTTCATTCTTCAGTCTAGTTGTGGAGGATGTCGCTTCACTGGTCCATGTTGGTGTTATCATTGCGCCCTTCCCGGGTGAGGCAGTCACTTGCCGGTCATTGGACATCCGCTCACGGCGGCTCACAGCAGCTCACAAAAGCTCATGCCCGCTGCCAGCCAGCCCCACTGCAGTCTATGCCGTCGCCGGTGACTCACAGAAGCCCAGCTCCAGGGTGAGCTGTTGTTCACCATCTTAGCTGTAGAGGGCTCAGGATCACTGGCCCTCATGAGGGATCCGAACCGGGGCCCTGCTGCTCAGAGCTGGCGTCCCAAGCCAACTCTTAACCAACGCGCCACTTGGCCGGCCCCATTCCCTTCTTATTTAAGCACTTTCGTTGGGGATTTGATTGCTTGTGACATGTAACTAAAGAGATGTAACTGATACGTGTTTATGTAGCCCCTTCTATGTGCAAAGCTCTGTGCTTTTAACTATAGCCTCTTATTTGATATGTGGCTATTACTGTCTCTATCTTTCTGATTAAGAATCTGAGATTCAAAGAGGTTAAGACATTGGTGGCTGGGAAGTTTACTCAGGGACAAAGATTTAGAAAGCCCAGGCAGGGCCTTAAAGGGTCCTAGCCTTCAGGAAAAAAAATACCAAATCTGAGTCAAAAAAAATTTTTTTTCCATTAAATGACAAGTTTCTCTTCTAGAGCATCAACCTTCTTTCTCTTACTGTTCATGGCATGGCTGCTGAGCCTCTCAAGGTGTGGTAAGAGGTAGGACTATATTTAGGTATATGCACACATTCCATGGGCTAGTAGATTGGTAACTCTGTTTGTAAAAACTATAGTTATTTCTGCAAGACATCAGCCGAAGGATTCACCAGATCACTTGACAAGGTGAGGGGCAGGTGCATGAGGGTGGCAAAATGACTGGGTAATCGGGCTGGCCTGCTGATCTTTACATGGGCTGTTAGAGCAGGAGAGATTTCTAATTCAGCTCTAAACCTGCCCTGTCTACACCAGGCGATGCTCCGGGCTGGGGAGAGTTAATGACCAACCTCCTTCAGAAAAGAAAAAGGCTTCAATAACAAAACCCAACAGCACAAGAGAAGAGATGCAAGTTACCAGCCACAGAAGCTTAAAAAGGAACCCACCCACAGCTCCTGCTACAAATGCTTTCAGCCACACGTTAAATCTTCCCTCTAATGGCACCCCCTGTTAAACGAGATATGTCACCCGACCTGAGGAGGCTGACTTGAAAGGCAAATAGTTGGAAGTGATTCCACACATTATTAGTGAGAGCTGTTCTCACATTTCCGGTAAAAATAATGGAGCTGAGGTCTAAAGAGATGACTAACACCTTGCCATTATTGACCCAAGGCTGGGCATTACATTGTAATCCCGGCCACTCGGCTGGCCCTTCAAGCATATTTTCTGGTGCTTGTCCTCTGGGTGCTTTTTGCTGGATGGCTCTGTTCATGTTAACCTGGCTGCCCAGTCTATTGAAATGAGCAGGTTTTCTCTCATCTCCATGGGGGCAGGGGCCACCCAGGGCAGAAATGACCGGTCGTGATGATTGAGGTTGATCCCCTGCTTCAAGGATGGACTGCATCAAACCTGTCCCAGACACATAGAATCTGAACTGATCCTCATTTCATCCAAGATTCTATCATCTTCTTTAATAGCCTTTATGGGCGATTTACAGGCCTTCCTGTCGGGAAATTCTTTGGGTTTAATCTTAAAGCTCTCCTGTTAAAATGTTAGCCTATATCTCCCTTTTTTTCTTCAATAGGAGAGGAGGATATTAGATTTATAGACTTTAAAGAGAGAATTTAACAAGAGCCAACATTTATTGAGAGCTGGCTATGTGCCCGTCACCATGTTGGGTGCCTTCTGTGCCTTAGCTCCATAATACACACAAATGATATGGCCATGGCCTGGGTCACTAGTGACCTTGATGTTGGTGTATCTGTCTATTTTTCACTCTTTGTTTCTTTGATGTGTCAGTAATATTCAACCCTCTTGTCCACTTTCTCTGGTTACAATGTCCTCCTCTCCTGGTCTCTGTGATACTGGGTTCACCCAGATTCTTCTCTCTTGTCTGAAGGCTTCTTCCAGTCTTTGCAGGCTCATTCTCCTCTGCCATATAACGCCTATACATTGGATTTCCTCAAGACTGATCCTCGTTTCTTCTTATTCTATATTCTCTCCAAAGGTGACCTTTCCCACAGGATTGACCTCAGCTATCTCAATATTGACCGCCGTGGTTCTCTCAAGTGCCTTCAATCCATACCTCTCCTGCACTCTCCAGAGCTGTATTTCCAATGACACTTGCTGCCACCAGGTCAACTGTACTTGCAATCTCCACTTTGCTGTCTCAAAACTGCCTCCAATTCAACATTTTCAAAATGGCAGTCACTAACTTCACCCTCAATTTGGCTTCTTCCACTGGAGCTTTCACCTGACGACTGAGATTGGAACGCCTCCTCCATTTCTAGCCAGGAAAAGAGGGGCACACAGGAGGATCTGAGGCATGAACCTCAAGGCTGGTGATTGAGTGTGTAATGAAAGAATACTTCATTCAACCGACAGTTGCAGAGTAGCATGTAGGAGGCAGAGCTGTTCTCCTTCTGCATGTACAGAAAGGCTGTGCTTCCATTTGCACAGGCTAGAAACGTGGAGTGGCGCCTCCCCCTCTCTCTGCAACTCTTATCTAATTGATCATCAAGTACCTGCTGATTTGACTTTAATTATTTCTTGATTCTCTTCTTTTTCCTTCATTCCCTGCCACAGCCTTAGGCTAAAGTGCCATCCCCTTCTGTCGGCTAACCTTCTAAACTCACCTAACCTATGCTGGCCCCTGTAGTCTGTTCTCCACACTGTGGTCTGAGAGCTCTTTTCAAAATTTGGCCATGCTACCCTTCCTGGTTGCAATGCTGCATTGCTTTCCCATTGCTCCTAAAGTGTAGACCAAAACCCTTTCCAAGGCCCTATACTATCTGGCCCTGCTATTTCCTTGGTCTTACCGTACCCTATTATCCCCTCACTTTCTGAGACCCAGCATGTCCTTCCCTCAGTTTCTTAATCCATGCTCCCTTTTGCCTCAGAATTTTTGCATATGCTGCTGTGTCTGCAATGTTATTCTTCCTTTCCCTTTTGCCAAGTTAACCTTCCACCCACCCTCTAGCAATCAACTTGTGTGATTTCTCTGCATCAGCTTTCCATGAACGCTCAAATCAGATGAGGTCCATGCCATGAACTTGGTTAAGTGAAGTATTCTTTCATTACACACTCAATCATCAGCTTTGAGGTTTGTACCTCATATCTTTCTGTGATGCTTCTCTTTTCCTGGCTAGGAAGGGAGGAGGAATTCCCTTCTCAGCTGTCAGGTGAAAGCTGCAGGCAAGTCCAGCATTGCTAGACCCTATTGTGCTCCAAGGGCCATGGGTCCCTCTAGGGTTTTCCCTGTTGCCATTAGTGCTTTCTTGAGCCTTGCAGTCTGTTCATAGCTGTTCTCTGCAAGTGCTCCTAACATCCTCCATATAGATTCCCTATTGGTGAAGGAAAGGCTCAAGAGGCTGACCTGGCCTGAAGTAGGAGAGCATGAGAGTAACAGGCCACACAGGCTCCCCTATTCATCTGTATCTGTCACCCTGGGTGTCCTATGACCCTGGATCTACTGGCTGGGGAAGGGTCATCAAAAGACTGCCAAATTCTGCTTATTGGCAAATTCTCTACTCCTTTTGTAGAATCTAACCTCATTTATTTGTTCTTTTTAGAGCATTTACTTTCTCCCATGTAAATATTGGGCAGTGGGATTGGAAATTGTGCTCCATGTATAGGAGTGGAGAAAGCCATATCTCTGTAAAGAGAGGGAAGGAGTGATTACTTCTTAGAAAGGATGGGGGACCTGTTCAAGCCAAGCATTAGGCATGCAGCCCCTGAGCAAGTTGCATGCATGGTAAAATATTACCTTAATAACATACAGAGAACTATGTGTAAATGGTAACAGCTGCTTTTGTGATGACCATGTTATAAATGATTGCAGCCTTGATCATTGAAAATGAATGCATTTGAACAATAACAACTTGATTCCAAGGAAGAAGCACAGCCTCTCTCTCTCTCTCTCTCTCTCTCTCTCTCTCTCTTTCTGGCACACAAATTCACTCTTCATGTTGTAGGAAGTTGACTGGACCCTAGGATTGAAGTCCTATACTGGGCCTTCAGAAACAGGAAATGGTTCAGCCCATTCCTGGCCCCAAGCCAGGTAAAACAGGGCTTCCGAAGCCTGCTCAAGTGCTTTTCCTATGCCCACAGTTTGACATTTCAGCTAGCCTAGGCCCTCCAAGCCTCTCCACCTTCCCTGGAAACATAAAAAACCTGCTACTTTCATGGTAGTTTGAGGGTAGACCTCCAGGAGATATCAAGATCCTGGAAGTTTCCTGGCCCTTGGTGTTGATTACTCAAGGGTTACTTTTCTTGAAACACGTCTGAGGTTACTGTTCTGCCTAAAAGACAAAATCTAAACTCTCTAGGATGTCATATTAGGAAACTTCATAGTCCAGTTCTAAGCCCTCGGCCAGATCTCCTGCCATTCCTAGTTAAGGTCTTTGCAGACCTTGGCATACGCTGTTCCTCCTGTTCTGTCTACAGAACTCTTACCTATCCTTTAACACCCTGGTCAAATATGCCCTCTTTCTGTGTCCCCAGGGCAGAGTTAGTTGTTCTACCCTCTGTGATCCTATCTTTACTGTAGCATTTTGCACATGCCTCAACTATAACATTAATTGTACCACATACTATAAAATGTTATTTATATATTGGTTTTCTCCCCAGGCTTATAGCTTATTAAGGGTGAGAAGGATGTGTTAGTATCCTTTATATCTCTGTTTCCTAGCAGAGTGCTCAGTAATCGTTAAATATTCAGTAAGTGTTGAATGAAAAAATGGTTCTTCAATAAATGTTTTTTCTATCTTCTCATGTTGGATGATATTTTGGGATCCTGGATCCTGCGCTGGCATAAAATACTGTTGTGAATGCCCCCTGAAGTTTCTGCCTACTGGAGTGCCCCCTTGAAGCATTGTGATCCTGAGTCATGGCAGCCCAAAGGTGTTTAGCAGTTACCAGCAGCAGTGGGAATGCCAGCTCCTTGGCCTAGCGATTTTGCATGCTACTTAGATGATAGTTTGCCACTGCCTGCCTCTCTGAAGTCAAGAGTTTCTCCTACAACTGCTTTGCTCCTCATATCTCCATCTCTACTCTAGTACTTAAACACATAATTTATTACTACACTGAGAAGGACCTCGATATACCAGAGATATGCACCTGTTGTGCAGGTATACAGATTCATATTATTCAATTCATTTTGGCACACCTTTGATATAGGGTTGACTTCTATAATTGTTTCTGGCTCTGCTTCTTGTATACTCTTGTTTTCAACTTCTGATTCTAGCCCAGAGGCTTTTCTTTAGTTTTCCTGATCATTGGGAAAGTAAGATCCTTTCTCTCTGGACCCTAAGTTCATTCTTCTATGCAGCCATCTGAACCCAGTGGGGGTCCTTCTGCACTGGGGCCTCAGAACTGCAATGAATTAGATCTTCCTTTCTCTAAGTATAAAGACCTCATGATTAGTTCCTTGAAACTGCCCGTTTTCACTACTTCTTCCTGCTCTAAAAGCTTTTTCTTGCTTTCTGCCTTTTACGACCACACTCTAAAACCACTCTCATCACTTCCTGTTCTAAAATTTCATCATCCTTTCTGAATCCATGTTTTCTCTACAAGTCCTAATTTTTTACAACTCTGACCTCAGAACATCTTGCTCCATCTGTTCTCTTTGACCCTGCTTTCCGTCAAAATTTCCAAAACAAGGATTCATCTTCCAGGCTAATTTCTCTCCTCAGAATAAAAAATAAAAAAACTTTTTTTTAAGAATAAGGAAAAAATATTTTCACATTCCTAGGTTCATGGATTGATTTTATTTATAACCTTCCTTCTTACAAAAAGGATTTAAAACCGTTTGCAAAGATGCAAACAATATGGCAAGATAAAGTAAACTAAAAATAAGTTTTAAAAAAGGGGAACAAGGCTAGGAGAAGGCAGTGGAAACATGAGTGGGTTAGAACGCACTATGGGCATCATGAAGTCCTATCTACCTGCTACTGGTGACCATGGATTTCATGTCCCATGGTCACCACAGCAGGGGAATGAGATCAGTTACAAAATTCAGTATCCAGGAGACAAAAACGAATCAGAATTTCTCATGTGAACTACAAATGTTTAAGGTACCAAGACTGGAGAAAAAGTTTTTGCTTGGAGCCTTGGGCTTGGCTGTCCTAATAAAGCAAGTTCTCCACAGCCATCTTAGACTAAACACTGACAAATATGCAAACTTGTTCTTATTAGAAAAGTTCAGCAAATTTTAGCCTGGAAGGAATGTTGAGAGGATAGTCAAGCACCAGACTGGTGTTTAAACTCAGTGATCTTGGAGCTTCCTTTCAACGTGAGTTTCTAGATGCTGAATGGTTATGAAGCCAGACTAGATGTAGTCCCCTGCACTTAAGGGAGTACCACTCGATGGGGCAGCTGCTCTCAGATCTGAATGTGTAAGACAATCACTAGGATATATGCTGGCAATGTAGATCCCGAGGGCAGGGCACCAGAGCCTGCACTGTTAGCAAGCACCTTTAAGATTCGGATACGAGTGCTTCTCGTAAGAGCTATGATGATGGGGAACCAAAGTATGGACCCTCCATCCACAGTGCAAGCCATCATGTGCTAGGCATCCCACAAATGCTAAAAACAAAGACTTATAGGAGTCTAAGTGGTAGATCAGTCACTCCTGGCTGTGTTAAAAGGAGATGGTAACATTTGAGCGGAGCTCTGAGACATGAGTAAGAGCAGACACAGGGTAAGCGGGGAGCATTTCATGCAGAGGCAGTAAACCAGGCAAAACCTCAGAAGTGGAAAAGTGCAATGCTTATTTACGGAAAAGCAAATAGATCAGATTGGCTGCAGTATACAGTCTATGTAAAGAAAATAGTAGGGGATAAGGCCAGAAAGGTAGGTTGGGGACAAATTATGGAGGCTTTTGAATGCCACACTGATGAGTGTGAGCTTTACTCAGTAGACAATGGGGAGCCATTGAAGGTTTTCGAGCCCCAGAATGATGTGACCAAAGTAGTACTTGAGGAAGATTAATTTGGTTGTAGTGTATGAAATGGATTAGAGAGTAGGAAGAAAGCACAGGGTACATAAAAGAAACCATATAAATGCTTGTTGAATAAAGAAGAGGCTGTTGCAAAAATCTAGGTTCAAGGTGATAAAGGCCTTAAGGGACTAACAATGAAAAATAAAGAGCAAGGGAAGAATGCTGTGACATTAATAAAGGAGAAATTACAGATCATGATGACCTGCTGTGCAGGGTGAAGAGAAGTAAAGAGTCATTGTTTTTCTGAAGTTCAGAAGTGAGCTACCTAGAGAGTTGTGGGTCTACTTCCTGTACCAAGACAGTTAGAGGAGGCCTTGGATGTGGTAAAAGATGACTTAGGAATGTGAACTGGAGTTTACGAGAAGGATCAGGATTATCAACTCTGCTCCAGGGGGAGGGGCTTCTGTAGGAATTTAGGCTGCAAGGTAGAAGAACCTTGAGCAATGCACACACTTCAGTGTTGGGAGAACAAAAACAACTCATTTGAGGAGACGCAAGAATGGTTGTAGAAGTGTTAAGGTAGGACAGGCCTGGAATTCAAGGGGGAGGAGCAGTTAAAGAAGGAAGCACTGAGAAGGAAGCTGTAGGCTGCAGACAGGTGGAGGAACACCAGAGCTGAGAGTGCACACTGGGATTTACCAATTGGGTTGTTACTGTTGACAGAGCAGTTTCAATGAGCAATGCTGATATTGTTTCTATTCCATTTATCAGGCCCAGATTATACCAGGGGTCTTTGATCCATATGCAGGGTTTTAGAATTTATCTCTTTTTTTGCCCTAACTTCACCTGTTCCTTCCATTGCTGTCTCCTGGCTAGACCTACCTGCTCCTCCCCTTATTCCATATGCCTTGAGAAACAATTGACCTTTAAGAAACATCAATGACCACAAAATTTCATTCCAAGTAATGGAAGCAGCCAGGAATCAGTTTCTTTTAGGCCTGCTGCCTGCTATCCTTCTGGCCAGATTTCCTTTATACCAATACCCTGAGTTCATTGACAAATTAAACAGCTTGTTTTACATTTCACAGTCAGCTCTGTAGTTCTCTCTCTATTAGGACTCTTCGGTTGCAAGTAACAGAAACTCAATTTGAATTATATATATATATATATATATATATATATATATGTACTTTTTTTAAACAAAGGGAATTTATTGGCATATGTATCTGAGAAATTTAGCTACAATGGGATCAAGGGACTCAGATGATATCATCAGGACACTTTCTTTCCACATGTCCACAGCCGGTGTGTCTCTACTTGGCATCATTATTTCTTCTTGCAGAGACACCTTCTCCAGGTGTCAGGGAAGGTTTCCACCTCTAGCTTTCCCCCACAACACTTGGACTGAAAAAAATTCTAGGGAAGAACTCTGGTTGGCCAAACATGGTCCCATGCACATCCTTGAACCATCCCTGGGCCCAAGGGTATGAGGAGCAATGATTAGCTGGACCTGGATTGCACACCATCTCTGCTCCTAGGGGTGATCGGCATCCCATTAGAATCACACGATTGACATAGCAGAAGCAGTTTCCCAAAGGAAAGAGAAATGGTTCTAGGTGATGGTGGTGGGGGTCAGCTCAAAACAATACCAATTACACTTGGTTTACAGCTTTTCTGTCATTCTAGTGAGACAGTGTCTATATCTCACATTCCCATCACTGCCCCAATTAGTAGGTTGAGAACTAAGAGGAAGTTGAATACCAAGCCTTTCTACCCCTCCTCTCTGGGCTCACTTTGTGACAGCCATCACCTACCTGGGCAGGTATCTCCTGATTTCCAGAGGCCCCAGGCTGGGTGGCAAGGGAGGCTTAGATCAGGGTTGGCTGAGATGTGTGGGAGCAGAGGCAGAGCCAACCCCGGCTGCTGAGCCAGGCAAGATGAAGGTGCTGTAAGGCAGGAGCCCAAGGGCAGATTGCCCACCTGCTTCCTGAATCTGCAGGAGGACTTGGCGCCTTCTGAGGGCCTGCACTTGACTTGCTCTGTGACCTTAGGCTAGACACTTAATTGCTCAGGGCTGCTTCTCCTCACTCTCCCATCTGGCAAGCAGGAATAATGACATGACTGAACTAGCAGAAGCTTCGCCTTTTTTAGGGGGTGTGCTGACTTGGAGCTTGGTACTACGGAAAATGGAAAATGGCTCCCAGTCCACGCTGGACCCCCAGTGGCTCCTGGGCCTGGGACCCCCAACCTGCTAGGCAGAACGCAGGTCTCTGAAAATCTTTGACTTAAGGGTTTCTGATTTCAACCTCCTGAACAATAGTACTCTTACAGCTGAGCTGGGAAATGGATGACCATTTTCACACTAATAGTTGAGAGTGAGTGTGTGGTGTTCAAGGTGCTTGAAAACATTTACTTTCAGAGTTGGGGATTCTAGGGTCACAGAGGCCCTAATGAGGTGTAAGGGCTTGGGACACTAGTGGGTTTTTATAACTTCTGTTCCCCCTGACCCGCTCCTGTCTGGGTTTAGTACCAGGAACAATCACATGATGCTCTTGGGGAGTGTTCACACAACATAGAACAACCAGCTTGCATTGATGGAGACATGGAAAACAGGTGGGAATATAGCCAAGCCAGTAGATGATTTACCTGCAAGTCAAGCAAAGACCTGCATCTATTTTCACACTCTGTCCTGCCAAGCCCTAGAGCATATTTCTCAAGCTTTAGTGTGATAGGAAAAAAAAAAAGCATATTTCAGGGCACCGCTTCCAGAGAATTTGAATCAGTAGGTCCGGTGAGGGGCTCCAGAGCTCTGCATTTTCAACAAGCAGTTCAGCTGATTCTCATATTGATGGGACCAGGTTTTGTGGAGGGACCAGAGTCTGTGTCAAGGAAGAAGGTAGGGCTCTGAGCTTTTCACATGTGTTTAATTGGAACAGCTTAACTTTCATCTGCTTTGTACATTGAGGTTCTAGGCAAGAGTACATTAGAACGAAGGGGCTCTTGATCTCAATATAGTTTGAAAACCACCGACCAAAAGCAATCTAACCACATTAGCAAATTTAGAGTCTTGGCTTCTTAGCCTTGCATTCGGGGCCTTCTATGACCCAATTCCTCTCAGTGAGGTTTTGGTCACAGGCAACTCAGTATCTCCAAAACATGCTTCTCACATCCTTCCCACAGTCGTCTTCCTGGAGAAAGCCTTCCAAGACTAGAGGAGCCTTCCAGGGTCCCTGGGCACTTGGGTAAGTGGGTTATAGAGGAAGCACAGCTGGAGGGAGAGGGGAAGAGGATACCCACTCTGAGCGCATCGCTCCAACATGTTCCCTTTCCATGAAATTTGCCAAGGCATTATCTCGACATGATGGAGGTCAATAGAAAATAGTGAAAGCAATGTTCAGGGAAACCAAAAGTCAAATGGCAGTAGAAAGCCCTCTCTCTACCCCACTCCCTGTCCCCGCTCTCTCCCCTATACTACTAGCACCTCCTGATGACTCTGGGCAGTGCTTGTCTAGTCAAACCATACAAGAGTATAAAGCAGAGGGAGCCCCCTTCGCTCTCCCTTTGCTCCCCTTCTCCCAGGCACAGGCATCACACACGGGCTTTTCGTCAACAGTGTGAAAATATGCTGGGCTGGGCACTGGTGAGTGGGGGTGCCGGGAAGGCTGGCCCTCTCAATTCTGATTCTCCTTTGTGGGGAAGGAGGAGTGAGGATGGGGGAGCTGGGAGCACAGGGTTCTCTCATCCCGAGAGCTGTCAGCCTGACTAGTATGGGCATTCATTTTCAGAATAAATAATCAACTCAAAAAATGTTCCAAATTCATTTTCAAATTGGCTTGTCAGATACACGTTTGGCCAGGATGAGTCGGTTGAATAAAATGTATTTTGGGGAGCAAGGTGAGCCGGCCTGTCTCATTCCCTTAGGGACATCTTATAAATAAGGGCCGTTCTTGAGGCTGGAAGCAGAGAATTCCCCAGAACAGATTGAATTCTGGCTTTGTCTTAATGAACGTCAATATTTATTACCAAAGGCGTTGTGCTCCTTGGAGTGATAAGGCATTTCACCATTTCAGCTCTCGCCTGGTGCCTACCCAGGTACCAAATGCTGTGTAATTGTTGCTCATAAAGGCAGCAGACAATATTGCAAAGGAAACTCACTTCTAGCTGTAAATCTTCATAATTGAAACCAGTGGAGTTTTGCTTTCGGTTTAGATAGAGTGTATCTGAAGGCAGGGCCCATCCAGATTTTCTGGTTTTATTTCTTTGGCAAAGAGTCTCCCAAACACCCTCTGGTGAAGCAGGGTCTCCTCCTGGGATTGGGGACAGGGGCATCAGCAGCATGGACTCGAAAGACTAAGAAGTGACAGAAGTTACAGCTCCCATCCTAACCCAGAGCTGAGAGACAGCCAATCAATCATCACAGATTTGGAAGGGCCCTGCGGGGCTGCCCTGTCCAACCTTGTCACTGTGCCAAAGAGGAAGATAAGACTCAGAGATAAGTGGTTTTGGTCAAAGATACATAGCTTCCAGGCCAGTGCCCTTCACATTGTGGCCACATCGTCTCATGGGGATTAAACAGTGACCTCAAAAGAGCACCCTGAGCTGGCTGCTGGCTGCAAGGGTCAGTGAGTTCCTACCTCCAAGAGACCTGGCTTCCTGGTGCCTGGTCCAGAGGGTTGCTTTTCCTAGTTGATGTAAGCCTACGGCTTGCCCTGGCCTTTCTTGGGGAAACATCTGGACACCAACTCTGAACTCTGCCCCTCAGCTAAAATATTCTTGGGGACAGCAATCCCAGCTGGGGAATTTGTACAAACAAAAACAAAAACAAAAAACAAATAAAAAAAGAAGGTTAGCTTCAGCTTTTACCTTGAACGAATCATCCATTTGTTTCTAGCAGGACCTTAGCTCTGCTAAGGGTAGAGCAGTGTGCCTCTCCAACATGGTGTTTGCAAGGGCAAAGGAAAGCCTCAAATGCTTGAACTCAGGGCACCAGGCCGGGCCAAGTTCAGCTTCGTTTCTTCCTGCCAACTTGCTAAGGACAGAGACGGCCTCGGGGCAGAGACACAAAATGGGTTTTAGAGAGTGATGTCATGTGGTTCTCAGACACCAGATCGCTCTGCAGAAACTGCCTGGCTGCTGTTATGGGAGCTGTGTTGGAGAGAATTATAACTTTTGACAATGGACATCTCATCTTGCACAGATGCGTCCTTTATAGAATCTGCCAGCAAGATTACAGAGGCATCACAGTGTAATGGGAAGAGGAGTCAATAATTCTGGGGTTATTGATTGTAACCAAACCCATTCTTCTTTTTTAATTTATATTTTATCCACCTTTTTCAACTTTTTTCAAAAAACCCATCCTCACAAAAGCACCTGCTGAATCAAATGTAGTTGATTACATTTTAAAAAATGATAGGAGTAATTTGCTGCCCTTAGGACAGTCGGAGACAGGGTAGTATGTGACTAGAGGGAGAGGGGATTGTAGGATGGAGCAAGATGGAAAGGAGGGAGGAAGGCCTGGACATGGCAGGGCACAGAGCAGGGCAGGGGGAGCTTGCGGAGGGCACGTCTGCTGACCCTGGGCCCCTGATGCTGCAATCAGATGAAGACTCCATTTGAGATTCAGATTTCCCATAGCTTTATGGCCCCACTGGGTCTTAGTGCATCCATCCCAGAGGATACCCTATCATCCCTCAGAAGCGACTTCCTCCAGAACATCTTCCCTGATAAGGCACATGGCGATACTGGGTGGTTGACCAGGTGGAATGTGCACACAAGGGTCCATGTATATTCACTCATGTATGTGCCCATGTGTATGTCTTCATTACAGAATGCTTATATATAGGATGCAACGGACGACCTGACGTGTGTTTTTAATGGTTGGATTAGACTTTGTAGGGTGAGCTGGTAGGAGCTTGTGAGCTTTTAAAAAACTGATTATATGTTTCTGATGTCTCTAACCTCCCTTTTGTCTCTAACCTACTACACAGTGTAGTATGAGAAAACAAGTGGGCATTTGCTAAACAATCCTCAGTGAGTTAAATGATCATTTGGAACATTCTTTCCTCATGAAGAAGTGACCAGGGACCTCTCCAGTCACCAAAACAGGTGCAATGTGAGTTTCTGATTCAATTTCTGAATTGTCCTGTGACCGAACTTCCGTTTCTTTCTCTCCCAGTTGATGAGAACCCCAGACGCTGTTTTCATTGACTGTGAACTAGATCACAGATTGCTCGCATTCAGAGGAAGCTGAGAGATTGCCTGGTTCAAATCTCTCACTTTCCAGAAGAAGAAGTTGGATCTCAGGGAGATTAAAATGACCTGCCCCAAGGCCAACAACTAGTTTGGGTTAAAATCAGGAGCAGTTCAGTGCACTCCCCATGCAAAATTTGTCTCTTTTTTCTTTCTTTATTTTCTTCTATGGGCATTATCAGGTCCTGATCACTAATGCATCTCCCCAGCTCCCCAGACTTGCCCAGTTGAATTACAGAAAGCTCTTCGTCCTCTCTGCTGCTTGCTTCTAGATGAATATGAAAGCAGCAGGGGCTTAAAAAAGTATAAGAGGCAGAAATGAAGATGGATTTAGATTCCTTGTTAACCACTGACTCACTTTTTCTGGGCCTGGGTTTATACTGCCATTCTTTGGGGCCAGGTTTTGAGGTCAAGTGAAGAGAGAGAGAGGCAGAGAGATAAAGAGAAAGGAAGGAAGGAAGGAAGGAAGGAAGGAAGGAAGGAAGGA
>NW_017731461.1:2968167-2974237 GCF_001890085.2 Hipposideros armiger | reverse complement strand
AAACCTGAGATTGAAACTAATCTCTTATATTTCATAGCTATGTGATCTTGGGTAAGTCATTTAATTTCTTTAAATCTCATTTGTAAAGCAAGTCTAAAGGTACCTAGTCTCCGTCCTTTACTGAGCCATTGAGGACCAACACTGATAGTTTGAGTAATACCATGGCATAAACTGGAATGTGACACATACGTACAAGAGCTGGAAAAAATAAACTATTTTAGAACGGTTTAAGATTTACAGAAAAAGATGGTTCAGAGAGTTCTCATATAAACCACACCTAGTTACTTTTGTCATTAGCATCTTACATTATTAGTATGGTACATTTGTTACAGTTAATGGACCAATGTTGATAAATTATTATGACTAAGTCCATAGTTTATTTTTATTTCCTTAGTTTTTATTTAATGTCCTTCTGCGCCGGAGCCCCATCTAGGTTACATTACAGGTAGCTGTTGGGTCTCTTTAAGCTCCTCTTGGCTGTGGCCCTTTCTCAAACTTGTTTTGTTTTCGATGACCTTGACAGTTCTTAGTAGGACTGGTCAGACATTTTGTAGAACGACCTTCAAATGTTATTTGTCTGATGTTTTGCCCATGATTAGACTGAGGCTCTGGGTTTTGGGGAGGAAAGCCAGAGAGGTAGAGTGCCATCTCAGCACGACATGTCAAGGGTATATCACATATAAGACTTTCATGATATGTACTGATGTTATTTTAGAGTTGCACTTTATCATTAAGAAAGGCCAAGGACTCCTGTTCTAGAACCCTCCACCACTGTTGCTGGGTCACATGGGCCTCTTCCTGGCCCTGGAATAAGAGTCCTGGTTGGGTTTTCTTTGAAACAGAAGAGGCTCTTTCTCTCAAGCCCTCTGTGTTTGCCTTCCTGGTCACCTGGGCCTGACACTAATGAGCTGTTAATAACAAGACCATTACCTATGCAAATGAAGGGAGATGGGCTGGGGATGGTGCCCGCAGTGACAGTAGCTTCCTTTGAGTGCTAAGTAATAAATCATGTTGCTGTGGTCATTAACCATCTTAACTGAGGTGCCCCAGAACTGACCCCCATGAGCCCCTGGGTTCCTGGCTTATTTACATCAGCAGCCCATTTCCCAGGAGACTCTGGACAAGTGGGGATTAACTTACCTCAGCTCTATATTAAGGGAACAGCATGGTGTTAGGGGCTACAAAGAAAAGAGTGTAACTGAATTTGGCTGTTGACTCCTGTGTGTTTTTGAGACAGTTACTTACCCTCTCTGTGCCTCAGCTTCTCTCCTGTGAATTCGCCTCTTCCTTGTCAGGATGTTGTCTGGGGGAATGGTGGAGCAGATGGCAGGGTTCTAGTCTTGACTGCCGACCTCTGAATCTATCTGTTTGTCACTGCAAGACATTCGTGACACGCTGAGATTTTTGGCCTGAGAAAAGACCGGAAAGGATTGGAGTCATGACCAAGACAGGGATGTGGAAGAGCAGACATATTGGTGGGTGGTAAAGCATGCCAACAGCCACACATATTCTAGTCCTCGCTTTCTGAGAAGAGGTGGAGGGAGCTTGCAGTTAACAGGCTATGGAGGAAAAGGACTCTGTATATTAACAAACACTCATGTTGTTTGCTGTAGAAGCTATACCATTTTCAAAATCAAGGTGAAGGTGAGAAGGCCTCTGAAGAGCGCTTCAGCCTCCATGGCAAGTGACATACTTTGTACTTTTTTCTCCCTTATACTAAAGCGTCACAGGCCTCAGGGGCCTGCAACTACCAACAACAGTTTTCAGTTCCCTCAATACCCAAATTGTTAGGGCATTAAAGAGGTACCTCTTAGGGTAGCTGCCTAGCTAAAAACGGTGACCCCAGTCCTCAGAATACCAAGTGACGTTTGAGGTTCTAACAAATCAGAATTCTGCTATCCAAGTTCTGAATCAGTTGGAAAGTAGACCTAAGAATCGGGCAGGGATCAATGTATCAGTTTTGAGGGTGGTAAAGTTGTATGGAAAATAAGGTTTGGACTGAGGCTTCATGAGGTTTGCAACATGGGCTTTCTTTCCTTCCCTCCTGAATTGAAATGCCCTGCTTGGTCATAGGTAGAGGAGTTGAGTGACTATGGGCCTGCCCTGGTGAGCTTACTACATGAAGAAGACAAGAATGCTTGTGACCTGTGTGCAGGCAGATGAGGAAAAGTGAGAAGTAGTGAGAGAGAAAGAGTGTACATGTCAAGAAGGGGATCAAAGCCTTACTGGCTATACACCTCATTGGTTATAAGTCCCTGTGGCAGATACACACTAGAGTGGCCCAATGATTCCCACTTCCCCCCTCCCACTCCCTCCCCTTAAGAGTGAGCAGGACATGTGTCTTGCTTCTAGACAACAGAATATGACAAAGGTGAAAGGATTTTGCAGATGTAATTAAGGTTACAAATCAGTGGATTTGGAGTTAATCAAAAGGGAGGTCATCCAGGGTGGGCCTGACTTCATCAGGTGAAAGCTCTGAAATGAGGGACTGGGCTGTTCCCTGAGAGAGGGTGTCCCCTTGTTGGCCTGATGTAGAAAGCCACCATATTAGTGGAAGCATTCATGGCAAGGAATAGGGGCGGTCTCCATGAAATGTGGGCAGCCTCCAACTGACATCAGCAAAAAGTCAGGTCCTTATTCCTACAGTCACAAGGACATGAATTCTGCCAACAACTTGAGTGATCTTGGAAGCAGATTGCTCCTCAGTTGAGAATGCAGCCTGGCTGACACCTTGACTGCTGCCTCATTAGACCATGAGCAGAGGACTCAGTTAAGCTTTGTCTCCTGACCAACAGAAACTTGTGAAGTAACAGGTGCACATTGTTTTAGGTCACTAAGTTTCTGATAATTTGTTATGCAAGAGTGGAAAACTAATACTGTCCTCTTGAAGAGAAGTGAGAAAAGGCAGGAGTAAATGGTGATGACAATAGACGTAATGTTTGTATGAAGGAAGTAGTTCTTAATTTATGGACAGGAAAGAGGAAGAAAATGCCCTCCCTCTAATGACACATGGGGTAGACCTCTACTGTCCTTCAAGGCATTCTGATTATTCTTTTTGAGTTGACTTTTTGAAAGAAAGAGAAGCAGAGTCTGATTGGAAATCAGAGACAAGCCACATTAGTGTCTGCACCTTATATAGAGGTTCCATCAAGTCCCATGGTTAAGAATCCATTCCTTCCCAGGTTTTAATTTTCTAATTCTTCCTTCTGCTCAATGAGATGTCCCAACTATCCTTCCAAAAAATCCTTCCTTCTGCTTTTTAAAGAAATTTTTCTTAAGCTAGCCAGAGCTAATTGATAACCAAGAGAATTTTAATACCTGGTAAAATTTCCCACTAGCAAAATTGCCCCAATTAGCTCCATCAAAGTGTCAATCCCTACTATTTCTCTTCAGGAATGAGAATGTCAGGCTCTTCTCTGGTTTCTTTGGTCCACTAATCTTCCTGCCCTACTACTGTCCCTGTTGCTGATGATCTCGCAGAGGTTGTTGCCTGTGTGGTCCTAACATTTTAGCTGGAGGCTGCTGCCACTGATGACCCCAAAGTTCGCTTCAGCGAGAGGGGCACCCATTCTTCCTTTGGCTCCTCTTTCTTAAATGTGGGATTTAACCTTTCCTAATTCCTATCAGGTGAACTGAGGTCAGACTATGACTGTTAATAAGCATTTACTAGCACCTATAACACAAGTTAATTGCTTCCAGCATTGGCTATCCTTAGAATCCACGGGCATAAACCCATCTCCAGAGTCCTTTACTGGGCTAAAACCCTGCCCAGGTGCTGCTCTGCTTCTGTGAGGTAGGTGCCATGTCTCCTCTGTCTCTCCTGATTCCAGGCTAACTGATTTGGATTCCCCAAATGATAACATAGGTATTTTCTCTTCAACTCCATTTTTTTTTTGTCCCAAGGTTAACTCAGCCTTAGGATTACTGATGGTGAAAATATCTATTAAGTGCAGAGGAAACTTCAATTCACCCCCAAGGTTGCATCTGTCTGCATAATCTCAAACATCAGTATAATGGTTCCATAGGCATTGACCAGAGTCTATCTTATTCAATATTATATAGTGTCATATGTTGACATGAATAGTCTAGTCCAGGTTGTGTTGTGCCTGATCTAGCCTGATTCTATCCTTCACCTCCAAGTAAATGTCTGCACTTCCCTATTCCAGTTTCCACACTTGATCTTTGGGGAGTAAATCACTGAGAAAACAAGCACGTGGATAAAACACGCAGTAATTTTTAGGCGTATTTCTGCTAAAATTTAGATTTAGAAAAAGAAAACTTTTCCAACCAAATATGTAGAGAAATAGTTAGGATAAATTACTCGAAATGTATAGTATTAAGTAGGATACTTGAAGGCTCCGATTGAAGCATCATCATTTGGGTTACCTCCTAGCTTCCAGACCTTCATTAGGAGTTTTAGTGCATGCTTGCTCTAGGTTTTCATTGATAAATGTTTCTTTGGACAATTTTTTTCCAAACAAAGGAGTAGTTTTCCCCCAAAAGTTTAATTCCAGTCTCCAGTGGATTCCCTCTGACATGTGGTTGGCTATTTGGTAGAGTGAAAAGAACCTTCTATTGGCTGTTAGAAGAATGAATTACAGGTTTTTTTTCTACCACAGACTAGTCATAATAGATTAAGCCATCATTTAACCTTTCTAGAAACTTTGTTTTTATCTGTAAAAAGAGATGAATTATATGCTCTCTTCTAGCACTAAAGTTCTCTGCTTACCTAAGAGTTGGCAGACAAGATGAGACTGGGACAGTGATATCAGGTACAAGAAAACCTAGTTGCTTATTGTAAGTCACAACGCAGTAGGAATCGAAAGCTTCATATGCCAGTTGTTCTGCTGATGACTGCGGGTAACAGATCTGAAGGGGACCAACGTGCACCATTTATTGTAACATTTGTATAGAATGAGACCTGCCCTTGTGAGTAGAGGTGCCACCATTTATCCTGTTCAGTCCATTGCCCCCAACTCACCATTATTCAGGCAGGGCTTGTCTGATTTGCAAAGGAAGGATTCTGCGGAAGACTTAGCACCTTTGTGTTAATATTAACCCTAGGTAAGGATCCCCCACCACATGCCAGCCCACCCAATTCTGTGTTTAGATTATTTCTTTGCTAAATACTATATGTTACCTGTGGTTTTTTTCTGCACTGGGGCTTTTCTGGTCTTCCTGTTTCCTTCCTATCTCTGGGCCCTGGTAGCTGGGCTATGCCCTTTTTTCTCCTTTCTCCACTGTTTAGAACTCTCTGAACCCCATTGCCTGGATCATGGGACCATTCCACTTTCATCACCTCCTTTCCTAGCTGGTGCTTTTTGCTCTCTCCCACATCGTTTCCTAGGCATCACTCCTAACCTGGGAGCAGGGTAGACTGTGTCAGGGCCAGAAACTGGGGCCCTAAGATGAGCTACTGTCACTCAGCAGCCCGTCTCCCAGTCCTCCTGACATAGGCAGAGTCCTCTGGTGTCATGTTGGCACAGAATGGCTTGCAAGGGTGTGTACTCCCCACCTGCCTGTCCAACTGTGTCTGCATGGACACATGATGTGGTGCCAGTCAAGCAAGTTCAGAGCCACTTAGGGGGATGATTACATCTCTCAGTGTATTTGTTTTAGAATCTGTCAGAGACACTGATATCAAATAGAGGAGTTTTCACCCCAACCACGTGCCTTGGCACCTATCCAGGTCATTAAAACAAAACAAAACAAAAGTAGCAACTAAAAGAAATTAGATGCTGGGCATTTAAGGGGCACATTTACTATTTCCTCCTGTCCTCCAGTTGTTAGACTTCCATAGGAAGGAAGAAGTTGAATGTCTACTATGTATCAAGTTCTCTACTACACTATTCCTTGTCCACCATTCCCTCTCTCAGTTTATGGTAACTTCATTCATACAAGTTGTTATTAGAAACCCCAGCTTCATCCCAAACACCTCCTCTTTCTTGACTCTCCCAATAGTTAATCATTTTCTGAATCTCATGTATTGTCTTCATACTATTCTCATAGGGTTGTAATAATAATTTTTATTTTATATATAAAGAATGGAGCTCAGGGCCAGCCGAGTGGC
>NW_017731461.1:2945682-2968147 GCF_001890085.2 Hipposideros armiger | reverse complement strand
ACAGCGGTTTGATGCCTGGCCCGAGCTGAGCAGCCGCTGAGCTGCCAACAGGTGGTAGGATGGCTCAGCTAAAAAAAAAAAAAAAAAGAATGGAGCTCAGAAACACAAAAAATCTTGCTGACATCACAGAGCAAATAGATGGGAGAGCAAGGTTTTAACCTGGGTTTGTTTTACTCCACAGTCCATGGCAATGCATTGATCAACAAACATTCAGTGTGCTACTGAGACTAGGATAGTACTACCTGCTAGAGAACAGGCCATGGTCTTTGCTGAAGTTCCCTGTAGTCCAGTGGTGAGGGGTATGTTTAAAAAAAAAAAAAGGTCAGAATATAGTGGAGGAATGGCATGGTTCGGTGAGAGCACAGAGAAGAGATTGGCTGACTGTTAGGGGGCAGTCAGGAAAAAACTTGTGGAAAAGGTGACTTTTGATGTGAGCCTCAAAAGTTGGGAGAAGTTGGCCAGTTAGTCTAGTAGGGAAAGGGAACTTTATTAGAGGAACAAACATGAACAAAGCCATGGGCACAAGAAAGAGCATAGAAGAAAATGGCAAGCTTTTCTGTCTGGTGATGGCACATGGGTGTCAGGTGGACTGTGTGAAATCACAGATCAGATAAGGCATCCTAGCTTTTTCCTAAAGCAAAAGACAGAGCTCTGGAAGTTAGAGCAGGAAAGAGATGCAATTATAAACGTGCCTCAAAAAACAAACTGGCAGGAATGCAAAGAAGTTTGTATGTGTGTGTGTGTGTGTGTGTGTGTGTGTGTGTGTGTGTGTGTATGTGTGTTTGTAAACACTAAAGCCACAGGCGCAAATTGAGAGGCTTTCTGATTTTTGGTCAAGATGGCGGGGTAGGTAAACACTGTTGCCTCCTCTCATGACCGCATCAAAATTATAACTAAACCTCAGAACAGCCATCATTGAGAATTGCCTAAAACCTAGCTGAACAGAACCCCTATAACTAAGCACATATAGAAGAAACCACACCAAGACTGGTAGGAAGGGCAAAAACTCAGAGTGGGCTGTTCCCACACCTAGGGATGGCCATTAAAAGTCAGGAGAGATAGGTATCTCAGCCGTGGAGGTACCCCTGAAGAGCAAAGAGTCCCAGCCCCACACCAGGTTCCCCCACCCAGGGTTCCAGTGCCTGAAAAGAAGTCCACACAACGTCTACCTATGAAAACCAGTGGGGATAGGCATTCCTCTTAAAGGGCCTTCACACAGACTTACTCACTGATGGACTCACATGCTCTGACTCCAGCTCTGGGGCAGTAGCTCAAAAGGTGCAAGAGACATACAGGGAGAACTGAATTGTCTCACTTCAGGGTGAGGGCTGGAGGGGTAGTTTTCTACCTGACAGAAATGTTGGCAGAATCCATTGTTTTTTCCTTGAGCCCTTCGCCTTCTCAATGTGCAGATGCAGGTGGGCACCACTGAATCTCCATCCTAGCTTACACTGCTTGCCCAGCCCTAGTGATTCCTTGAGATCTCACCCCACCCAACTTGTGGGCCAACCAAGCCATTTCCTGTGGCTTTTCCATACAAATGGCCTGTCTTGGCTCATGCTTCAGACTTTCCTAAAAGTTCTCAAAGGTTCACAAACCCCAAACAAGCAGCATCTGGCCTAAGCATGCCCATACCTCTTGCTAAGCAGCCCCAAGACTGGCATTAGCAGCAGCAAACTAGGGTTCACAACTTAGCATCTCCCAGGAACCTCCAAGCCTAGCATGGGTGGAAGACATTTGCAGATTGTTTTGTGGCTCATTCCAGGTGGCCCCAGGCAGGACATAGGCTGTGGCTGAACTTGGCCTGTGACACGGTTCCTCCCAGGAGGCTCCAGGACTGGCACACCCATGGTCAGCTTCAGACCAAGCCAGAGCACCACTGAGCTGCCTCTGAGGTCAACACACCTAAAGGGCAGACTGGGTAGGCACCAGAGCTCAGTTAAAGTGAATCCTGCTTCATGGTTTCAGCCCTTGCAGAACAGCTCCTCTACTGTACTCATGGCCAGTCCTCACAACTAATCAGCCCAAGGGCCAATCCCTCCCACTGACATGCAAATAGCAACCAAGGCTCAACTACAACAGGAGGACACATACAACCCACACACGGAACACATCTGGAACACCTGGCTTAGGTGACCAGGGAGACTGTGCCACTGGACCTCACAGGACACTTATTTCATAATGCCATTCTACTAAGACCGGGAGACATAGCAGCGCTACCTAATACATAGACACAAACACAGGGAGATGGCCAAAATGGTGAAACAAAGAAACATGTCCCAAATGAAAGAACAGAACAAAGTTCCAGAAAAATAACTAAACAAAATGGAGAAAAGCAATCTATCAGATGCAGAGTTCAAAACACTGGTTATAAGAATGCTCAAGAGGGCCGGCCGAGTGGCGCGTTGGTTAAGAACTGGCTTGGGATGCCAGAGGGCCCCAGTTCAGATCCCACATATAAGGGCCAGTGACACTGCCCTCTACAGCTAAGATGCTGAACAACAGCTCGACCTGGAGCTGGGCTGCCGTGGGTCACTGGCAACGGCGTAGGCTGCAGTCCCCTGCTGCAGTGGGCTGTCATAAGATAACATGTGTAGCCGGCAGCCAGCATGAGCGGCCAGCAGCCACCATGAGCGGTCGTCCAGAGGCCGGCGACTGATCTGCCTTGCCTGGGAAGAGCACAATGATGGTGCCAGCTTGGGCCAGTGAAGCAACATCCTCCACAACTAGATTGAAGAACAAAACAACAGCAACTTGTCTGTTCCCCTCCCCCTGATTCCCCAATAAAATCTTTTAAAAAAATGCTCAAGAAACTCAGGGAGAACTTCAACAAATAGATACAAAACATAAATAAGAACCAGTCAGAAATGAAGAATGTAATAATTGAAATAAAGAATATATTAGAGGGAATCAACTATAGATTAGATGAAGCAGAGGACTGGATAAGTGATTTAGAAGATAAGGTAGCAGAAAACACCCAATCAGAGAAGCAAAAAGAAAAAAAGAATCCAAAATAATGAGGATAGTTTAAGGGACCTCTGGATAACATCAAGCATACCAACATTCTCATCATTGGGGTACAAGAAGGAGAAGACAGGGAGCAAGGAATTGAAAACCTATTCGAAGAAATAATGATGGAAAACTTCCCTAACCTGATGAAGGAAATAGACATATAAGCCCAGAAAGTGCAGAGTCCCAAATAGATGAACCCAAAGAGACCCACACCAAGCACACCATTATTAAAATGTCAAAGGTTAAAGACAAAGAGAGAATCTTAAAAGCAGCAAGAGAAAAGCAGTTAGTTACCTACAAGGGAGCCCCCATAAGACTGTTGGCTGGTTTCTCAATAGAAACATTATAAGCCAGAAGGGATTGGCACAAAATATTCAAAGTAATGAAAAGCAAGGACCTACAGCCAAAAGACAGATAAAGAACTTCCCAGACAAGAAATAGCTAAAGGAGTTCATTAGCACCAAACCAGTATTATAAGAAATGTTAAAGGGGTTTTTTTAAGAAGAAGAAGAGAAAAGATTAAAAATATCAATAATAAAATGACAATAACTACATATCTATCAACAATTACTTTAAATGTATGTGGACTAAATGCTCCAATCAAAATACATAATGTGCCTGAATGGATAAGAAAACAAGACCCTTACATATGCTGCCTACAGGAGACTCTCTTCAGATTGAAAGACACACACAGACTAAAAATAAAAGGATGGAAAAAGACATTTCATGAAAATATAAATGAAAACAACAAGAACAACAACAAAAAAACAAACTTGGAGTAGCAATACTTATACCAGACAAAATAGACTGCAAAACAAAGGCCATAACAAGAGACAAAGAAGGACCCAGTAATCCCACTTCTGGGTATTTATCCAAAGAAACCCAAAACACTACTTTAAAGGGACATGTGCATCCATAAGTTCATTGCAGCATTATTTATAATAGCCAAGATATGGAGGCAACCTGTGTGTCCATCAATGGATGAATGGATATAGAAGAGGTGGTACCTATGTACAATGGAATATTGCTCAGTCATAAAAAAGTATAAAATTTTGCCATCTACATCAACATGGATGGACCTAGAGGATATTGTGCTGAGTGGAGAAAGTCAGACAGAGAAAGACAAATACCATATGACTTCATTCACATGTAGAATCTAAATAACAAAATAAAACAGAAATAAACTCATAGATACAGAGAACATTTTCAGGATTTCCAGATGGAAAGGGGTTTGGTGGGATAGATAAAAAAGGGGAAGCATTAAGAATTATAAATTTGTTGTTACAAAGTAGTCATGGGGGTATAAAGTACAGCATAAGGAATATAGTCAACAATATTGTAATAACCATATGATGTCAGATGGGTACTAGATCTATCAGGGTGATCACTTCATAAGTGATACAAATGCGTAATCACTATGTTGTTCACCTGAAATTAACATAATATTGTGTGTCAACTCCAATTAAAAAATAAAATTATTAAAATTAAAAAAAAAGTTTTTCCCAACAGATTAAACTATTAAGGTACCTGAACCAAGGCAACAGCAGAGGGGATGGTGAGGAGTGGGTAGATTAGACAAATAATTGTGTTAGACAGTAGAACAGGTGCAGAGATGAATTAACTGCTGGGAAGAGGCAAGAAAAAGGAAGGTGTTTGAGGCCATGGTGGAGTTTCTAGTTAAATAACTTGGGTGAATGATGGTACCATTAGCTCAGATAAGGAATGTAAGTGAATAATGAGGTCAGTTTTGGATATATTGGTGCTGTAGACTGCAGCTGCTGTGTGATGAGCATAATGAGGGGGAGGAAGGGTACAGTAGGGACAGTGGTCAGAAGAGAAAGGGCATATCCCAGGACATGGTCAGGGCCCGTGCTGATGTTCCTGTCAGTGAGTCAAGGTTTGGATTGGGAAGTCTCAGCATCATCTGCAGAGCTCATCTGCATTCCCAGCTCTGGTCATGGTGACACCCCTCTCTGCTTGTCATGAGTCAGACACTGACAGTCTCAATGGGGCTAGCGATTTATCAGTGAGTGGAAAAAGATAATTGACCATCATCTCACCTCGCCTCGCCTCACCTCGGCTGATAGAGAGAAATTTAACTGCTTCATTCTACTATAATTTCATATAATTCTCCATTCTTTTTCTCTTAGTTTTTTACTTGGAAGTTTACACAAATGATTGATGATTTGCTCTCAAATATAAAAAAAGAAGCTAAAATACTTCAGTTTAACAGCTTTTAAAATATAATGGTCTCTCTGGCTGGACATCCATAGTAGCAGTAGAAGCCCAGAAGGTCAAGCTTTAATGAACTGGTGAGAATTAGAGAAGGAAAGTGAAAGTGATCAATGATCAGGGCTGGCTCCACAGTCCACTGACCTCGGGGGAAAAAGGGGCTTCCTGACTTATGGAACCCCTCTGGGCTGTTCATGGTGCTGTCAGAAGCCACTGGGGAGGAGGGCGAGATTGGTCTCTGATAGGGAATCGGGGGTCCTAGGCCATGAGGCTGTTTGCTCTTAGCCTTGTCCTTGGTTACCCAGGTTTGAGGTCTCAGCCTCTTAGCAGAACTCTCTCCAACCTTCTGCCTCAGAGACAGCCTGCCTCTGACCCTGTCCAGAGAACTCAAGTGCTCCCTTGCCATCATTTTACTTCTGTGTAACCCCTCGGGCTTGTTTGCTGTATACATCTTGCTTCATTCTTGGAAGTAGAGACTAGCTTTGTAGCTTTTTTTTTTTTTTGCATTTAAATCTCTGAACTTCTCAGTGTGACATGACAGGCAGAAGAGGGGAGGCACAATTATCTTCTGGAAGTCACTGAGTATCTGCCATGCATTCTTCTAGGCATACACTGTCTCACTTGATTTTTTTCTCCAACCCTTGAGGGGCTTATGATAATGCTCACTCATAGATGAGGATTCTGTGGTTTAGAACACAGAAGATGCAGTAGGTAGCAGCTACAATGGCTCCCCTGGATTCCTGCTTCCTGGTCTCCATGTCCTTGTCTAATATCCTCCCCTGGAGAGTGGTCTAGACCTAGTGACGGGCTTCTAACAAACAGAATATGGCAAAAATGAAGGGATATCACTTATGAGATTAGGTTATAAAAAGACTGTAACTTCCATCGTGTTCTCTTGCTGGCTCATTCTGATGAAAGCCTGTTACTGTGTTGTGAGCTGCCTTATGGTAAGGTTTACATGGCAAGGAACTGAGGGAGGCCTTCAGCCAACATCCCAGAAGGAACAGCAACCTGTCAACAATCATATGAGTGAACTTGGGAGTGTATCCTTCATGTTTGAGCATTAAGAGGTCTGCAGCTCCAGCTGACACCTTGACTGCAGCCTGGGAGACTCTGAGCAGAGGGCCCAGCTAAATAAAATGCCTCTAGATTCCTAACCCACAGAAACTGTAAGATAATAAATGCATGTTGTTTTAATCCACTAATTTTGGGGTAATTTTATGCAACAATAGATAAATAATACAACATGGTTAAATAACAGGTAGTTAATAAATGGCAGAATTTAGACTCAAATGTGAGACTGCTTGATTTTAAATAATCATGATCTTTGCATGACACTATATTGGTTTAAAAAAAATTGACATGTGTCTGCAGCGCCACGAGGAGCTAGAATATAGAAGCAAAATTAAATCTGCTGGGCAGTAGAACCCTGAGATATGCAGAGGGCCAGGCTTCCACAGAGAAGCTGTGTGTTCTAGTATTCTATCTTCACCTGCTGGTGGGCCTTTGGGGAGAGCTGTAGTGCGACTGCCCTTCCCCTGAAAGCTCTTTCCCATTAGACAGATTGCACATAGGAACATCTGCCCAGAAGCACTCAGTTGATTTAAGCATTTTTGCTTTTAATTTTTGGTACCTTTCAGAGGGAAAAAGAAAAATAAGGTAGTTTCCTGAAGTGTAATTGTTTCAGGCAGTTTTTTATTAATGAAAAGGAACAACATGTCAGCAAGCTCCGGGTTTAGCTGTAGAACTAATGTTAGCCAAGGCGCAGGATATAAGAAAAGTAAGCCCACTGTCAGTCTGCATTTGTCCAGCTCCATGATCAATTCTTAATTACTTGTGCTCTGGGCCCTGGCTGGGAGACAGCTTTTGCTTCCTCCCCACCAGGGTTGCTGAGCTCCAAGGGGCAGGAGAAGCACCCTTTCTGACATGGTCCTCTTTACAGAGTTTTATGGTCCTTGGAGATTTCTCCAAGATTCTGAAGACTTACTCTCTGCCTCAGCCTCAGGATGGTGAAGGGATAAGGCCAAGAGCTTCCTTTATTGAATTGTCATTGAGTTGTGTGAATGTATTGTATTTGGAGTCAGTGAGATTATGGGAACTTGTTTTCAGTTTCCTTGTGTATAAAACGGGTAATTGTAGAACATACCTCACAGGATTGATAGAAGGATCAAATGTGATAGTTTATGTAGAAACTTGTGCACTCTACAAATTGTGTGTGTGTGTGTGTGTGTGTGTGCGCGCGCGCGCGCGCGTGTGTGTGTGTATTTCTATGAGTTTGGTCAAGTTGGAGCTATGCTCATGAAGAGCACACAAGAGAATGAAGTGAAATATCTAATGAACCCACTTGACTAGAAATTAGAAAGGTATGTGTCAGCGATGCTTTCAGCAAAATTTTTTTCAGAAAAAATTTGATGAAATTCCTACCTATTAGTAGTTTAAACTCATGAAGACATTAACAATTCCTTCTCTGGGACAATCCCACAGCTCTATATTGTCACCAAGGAGTTAGGCCATGATCCTTGATATGTTGACTTCTTATCTGCATGTTCATCACCTCATTATTATAAAATGGCTAACAACTCACTGAAGATACGAAAAAGAAAGAAGGGACATCATAAGAAATATCGGGACCTGAAGAAAATATGTCTTATTTATTTATTTATTTATTTATTTATTTCATTACTAGTAGCTTAGGAAAAGGGCAAGAGAGAAGGGAGTTAGAAATGTCTAAGTTAGCTTATCAAGGGGGTCTTCCATAGGATGTCAGAGGCACGTGATATTAGAGCTAGAAGGGGTCTTGGAAATGATCTGGTTTAACCTCATACAAAGAGATGTGAGGCCCAGAGTGGTTATTGTTTGTCCAAAGTCATAAATTAAGTGGGCGGTATCTACTGTGCTTAGAAGGGGGCATTTCCACGTTTCACGTGGATTATGACTCATTTGAGGGAAATGCCCTTCTTTATACAGAATGCCTGGAAACCTATCTTTAGTTTCCTTCTAAGTAGTTATGTGATTTCCTAGAATATAGGGGTAAATTAAGGTACAGAGATAAAAGGTGAAATGGAGAGTATTGGCTACTTAGGACTGTCTGTTTGGCAGGTGGCCAGGAAGGTTTGGGTAAGCAAGCTTATTAGAGCTCAGAAAACCATGTACTTCACTATACAGTCATGAAACATAGGCACGAGGTGAAGGAGCTGAGAGGCCTAAGAGGGCCAAGGAGGTTAATTCAGACCCAGCCCACACTTTGCCCAATATCAAGCTAGGTCCTGTGGTAGGTAAAAACAGGTACAATTCAATTCAGTTCAACTTGACCCAACAAACATGTATAGATATATATATTTATCTATATATCTATAAGTATATAGATAAATAAATGATACTTTCCCTCCAAGTGCTCACAAATAGAGTGGGCAACAACATGAACAACTCACTAAAACACTATAAAATGCTTGCTGGAATATAGACATGAACAAAAGGTGGTGGGAGCTCAGTGGACCCAACCAGAGGTGCACTTTTTAATTGACCATTCCAGAGCACAACAGAACAGAAAAGAGATTTATATCATAATGTTGTCAAACTCTTTAGAATCAAGAAACCGATAGATGGGACAATCCAGGGTTATTAAAATGGGGAGTTCAGGTATCATTACGGAAGTTAAGAAAAGTAACAGTCAACCAGGACTGAGCCTACTCAAAGAAGACTTCTTGGGGTTGTGAGCTTTGTGCTGGAACTTGAAAGATGGTACTTGAAGAAGAATACAGGGGGATATAAGGAATTGGTGGGAATTGAGCCAAGCTAAAGTGATGAAAACATGCATGATATATTTGGAAGCCTCCCTGGTACATTAAGGGCCCATAGGTAACCTCTTAGCTTCTCTTCAAGCTCCAAGTCACCAAGTTGCAAAGAGTTTTTTTTTTTTTTACATGGTCGTAAGTTGAGGTATTCCTCTTGACTTTTGAGCAAAGGTGCCCATCCTTTATGTTCATTCCTAAAATAGAAGTAGAGTGGTCAGAGCCCCTGCAAGAGACTCAAATGCTGGAGTTGATTAGTGGCCCACGTTAACCCTGTTCTCTAACCTGGAAAGCACTTAAAGAATTGATTCTTGCCCACCTTCTACCCCAAATGAGAGATTAAAAACCAGAAAATGAATAATTTTGCCAAACATGAGGGAAATGCCTGTGTCATTTGATAAGGCCATCCATCTATAAGAATTATTCAAAATTCAATGTTCATATCCTCTTCTATGTTATCTTCAGATTTTTCCTTTCAAGGTATCTCAAGATATTGAGAGCTCATGAAAAGTTTCAAATAAAAATACAGGATGCTGAAGTATCAATACATGTATTGAATACTTCCTAAGTGCTACACACTGTTCTCAATGCTTTACATGCACAACTTGCTTAACAGGGTGAAGGCCTCGGCGCTGAGACCACTGAGCTCCCACTGACTGCAGCATAGAAACAGTGGGTTGGCTAAACTATCTGTGCAAACACAGCTCTTAATGATCAGGAAGAGACATGACTATTGGGCCCATTTTAAAGACTTTATTTATTTTGCCCAGGCTCCCGTCCCAACCCTGTAACTATTTTGGCATTCTTTCACTTACTAGCTAAAGCTTTCTTGTCTCCATTAACTCCATGTAAGCTTCAGCTTGATAAACCATCACTCATACCCATTTCCTGGAAAGCTCCTCCCTGGACAAATAGCGCTACTTACTGAGTTTCTGAGCAGAGCTGTTATTGGGGCCAAGGTAAGGCACATGGAAGAAACCCATTGAAAAGTGCAGGATGGGATCTCTCCAGAACAATGTCTGATTGTCATGTTGGCATGTTGGAAAAACGATAACCTCACTCTGCCTAAAGAGAAACCTCTGTGTGTCACCACCAATCATGCAAACTAGACTCTTAAAATGAAATTAGGCTAAAGCATGACCAATCAAAGTTGGAGTCTCAATTTGCTCTGTGACTTCACTTAAAGTTCCAGTGCCAGCAGGAAGAAAAAAGAAATCAATACCATATTCTCTTCCTCATCAATTTTGCTTTTTGCTAAATGAAAATGCTTTTATTCCCTCCACCATCGAAGATGTTTTTCTCCCCATGTTACTATCTTTACCTTCATCTTGTTATGTCGGTTGAACTCATGCAAAGAGCTGCATGTAGGACAATGCTGGAAGTATGCCTCTTTGTACTGAGCACTTGAAGGTATTGCAGAGGATGTCATCTCAATTCACCAAAGGTTTGCAAATACAACAGTCCTTGCTTGGCAGGCCTTCCTGCTGCTGCAGCAGGGCCCTAGACATGGTCAGCTCTGTGGAACTATTGGCTGCTCCAATTTTTGTAGATGGAGAATCAATAGCACACTTGTTCCAAACAGCTCTCAAGGTCCCAGAGGCACATCACAACTCAATGCTTTGTGCCCGGCTGTAGCACCATGCCTCGTAGAAGGAATCTGACAGGCAAGGTGGGCCCATCTTGAACTCATTCATAGGCTTTGGTTAGAGAAGCAGCAAAGGGACCTCATTATAAGATGTTTTGACCTGTTCAGTTAAGAACTTAAAAGGTTTTGCTGAACAATACAGTGGGCTGGCTTCCAAAGCTGTCCCATGGTAGCGACCTTTAAGAGATCTCAATCAACTCCCGTTGATGTTGGCTCCGAGATGGTGCCAATCCAGGACTTTACTTGCTTGGCAATATTTGGAAAGAAAGAAAGAAAAGAAAGAAAGAAAAAGAAAGAAAGAAAGAAAGAAAGAAAGAAAGAAAGAAAGAAAGAAAGAAAGAAAGAAAGAAAGAAAGAAAGAAAAGAAAGAAAGAAAGAAAGGAAGAAAGAAAGAAAGAAAGAGAGGAAGGAAGAAAGAAAGAGAGGAAGGAAGAAAGAGAGGGAAACTTGCAATAGAGGAAGACAAAAAATACAGTTCCACAGGCTGGAAACTCATTTCCTGAGGAGCAGAAACACATCTCATGATCTCTGGGACTCACCAAGCTCCAGGAAGCTCGACCAGTCACTTAATAAGTCATTGAGGACGTGTGGTTTAATTAACTCGCCCAAAATTCCTCCTTTCCCTTTCTCACTTTTGCTATTAATATTTTTCGATATCTGATAATGCAGTGTAGTTAATTCTTTCTGGCTTTATAATGAACACTGCCATAATGAAAAAGGTTAGCAGTGCTTCAGGCAGCTTTTAATTATCCAGCTGAGCAGGTAAAAGCACTTTATTCTTCTCTTTTTTTTCCCCTTACTTAGCAATTAATGGAGGAGCTCAGTGGCACTTACTGTACCTTTTTTGTTTTCTAATGGATGATGCTGCACGGAGCAGGGAGGCCTTACTGTACCACTGTTACTACCAAGTGGAAGCATTGGAGGCTGCTGCATCACTACGTTTCAGGCCTCTGGCTTGTGAGGTGGAAGCGCTTTTGCTGCTGGCGGATGGTTTATCTAATTTAAAAAGCTGAGTTACCTAGAGTTGTTGTTACCAGTTCCCTGTCTTGCATTTTTCAGTCTTTGCATCTGTGCCAGAGAGCCCCCAACATGCAGCTGGCCTGGCGTAGGGCAGATATTTCCCTGGTTCTATCTAACTGAGTCGTCTTCCTTCTGTTCCCCCTGCTAGCAGCAGCCTTGGAATTATTCTCCTTACTTTACAGACAGGAAAACTGAGGCCCAAAGTGGTTGTCTGTCTGGCTAAAAGCCCTGCCTTCAGTTGCGATGATGCCATCTCTGGATATGAAGAGATACATCATCAAGCTAATTGTCACACTATGTTACATGAGAAAAGAGTTTAAAAATTTTGTAAACCACTTCCAAGTCTACTAATTTATAAAGTCACAGTTTTATTACAGGTGGAATTATTTGCATGATTCCTCATCATTTTACAAATACAAAACAAAAAAAAATTGTTCAGGGAGTGTATAACACATTTTTCTGTGGCTTGATAAAAGCTCACTGTCTCTCGGACTGCATATGCAGAGCTTTCTAGAGCAGCGGTTCTCAACCTTCCTAACGCCGCGACCCCTTAATACAGTTCCTCATGTTGTGGTGACCCCCAACCATAAAATTATTTTTGTTGCTACTCTATAACTGTAATTTTGTTACTGTTATGAATCGTAATGTAAATATCTTTTTGTTTTCTGATGGTCTTAGGTGACCCCTGTGAAAGAGTCATTTGACCCCTAAAGGGGTCGCGACCCACAGGTTGAGAACCGCTGCTCTAGAGGGACTGGGCCAATTTTCATAAGATGCAGGGCCTTCTGAGAAGGAAGGGACAGGGACCCTATGCTCTCTATTATATGAAGTTGGGACAGTCTCAAGGTGGACAGAACGGTCCTGTGCAAAGTCTGCCTGAAGGAAAGGACAATGAAAGCATAAGAAGGAAACAGATCAGGGAAGAGGGCAGCCTGAGTTAGTGATATGGGCTTGACCCAAACTTCTGGGTTCCTGGAGCAGGCCAGTAGTTACACTTGCCTGATGATGTACTGGGGATGATGACCGGCATCTGAGAATAAACTAAAAGAGATCATGATTAGGGCAGGAGCCCTTTTAATGATGGCTTATGATGTGACTCTCACCACTCAGGGGTCCTTGTCTAAATGTCTCTGTTTTACAATGTCCCCTTGTTGCTAAGCTTCAAAAAACGGGGAGATAAAAGGCAAGTGTAGTTGTATCATTTGTGCCAAGCATTCGGTGTGTTCTTCCCCCTTCACATATCAAGTTCAGGAAATCCTGGCTGGATAAAGATCTCACTAACGCCATTGTGACAAAAGGACTTGACCATTGAATTTAGCAGATCGTTGGTAAACCCTATGACATTTTGGTTGCTTGTGGCCCCTCTAATGTGATCATAATTAAGTTGAGGTTAAAATAGTTACTTACTTGCATTGCCAGTGCAAACTTCAGCAGCAGCAATAGCAGTGTTGCATGTGGAAGCCAGCCTGCAGGAGCAGCGGGAAATGCCGGGGTCTCAAAAATCTATCAGGGTCAACAGCCACCCTGATTTTAGGGAGAATTCTAGAATACTACCTTGCAGCGCAGTGCAGGCACCACCATGATCTCATGTTCACAGGACTGTGTGAGACTCATCTTCAACTGTGACACCCCCTCCCCCCAACCCCCATATGAACAGATGCTCAAATCAGTTCATTAAATTACTGAAGCTAACGATTGATCATTTTAGGCAAGAAATCGTAGGCAGGANGGGCATTCAGGAGCAGGACTGGCCCCACGGACTGAGTGTCTCAGAGGTTCTTGGGCAATCTGTGGGAGGGATGGTAGCTTAAGGGTGATATACTGGCTTTTCTGTTAAGCATTCAAGTTAGTGAAGTCTGTCAAAACAGTCACTTTATATCTGAAAAGGACGTTGAAGTTTTCCAAACAATACAATATCCATTATCACACCCAAGTCAAATAACACTTTCAAGCGTCAGTCAGGGAAATGTCAGTCAGGAAAATTCTCCCCATTTTATAGATGAAAAAAACCCAAACCACAGAAATCCTCTCCCTCTTTAAGGCAATATTTCCAACTTGTTTCCCAACTAAAGGTGGTGTCTCTGCACCCCACCCTCCTCCAAGAGATATTTGGAAATTTGTAGAGATATTTTTGTTGTCATGTCTGAATGAGGCGGCATGCCACTAATATCTAGTGGGTAGAGGCCAGCGATGCTACTATGCACAAGATAGGCCCCAAGACAAAGCATTATCTGGCCTGAAATGATGACAGCGTGGAGGTTCAGAAACCCTGATCTGAGGGCATACAGCTAATTGGTGGAGGAGATAGTGATTTCCAAAATTGATGTCACACTACGATAACATCTGCCATTTCTGAAATATTTACTGAGTACTATTCTAAGTACTTCACACTCATCAACTTAGTCCTCAAAACTACCCTGAGTTGTTTTATTACTCTACTTTTGTTTTATTGTTCTACTTTGAAATGAGGAAACCGAGGCTCAGAGAGGTCACATAAGTTGTCAAAGAACCTGTGCTGTCTAATTGCTGGGCCTCTCTCGCCTCCGCCGCTCTGCATGGCTTCCTGCAGCACAGCACAGACGGGAAGCTCTCTGCCTTGCCTGGCAGGCACCAAGCACAGAATGAGTAACTGGTTAATTTTTAGATGGTCAGAAGCCCAGGTTCCAGGATCACCACAGAAAGCCATTTTCAAGAACATTGTCTCAAGAGATAACACGTGTTAGCATGGGGGTAGACAATAGGGAATCCTTGTATACCTTAGTGGGAATGTACATTTGTTGTCACTATGAAAAATTGTATGGCGTTTCCTCAAAAACTGAAAATAGTACTACCATATGATCCAGCAGTTCCACTTTTGGCTATACAAATGACAGAAGCAAAATCATTGTCTCAAAGAGGTATCTGCACCCCCATGTTCATTGCAGCATTATTTACAATAGCCAAAGCATGGGAACGACCTAAGTGTCCATGGATGGAAGAAAATGTGATGTGATGTGATATGTGTGTGTGTGTGTGTGTGTTTGTGTTTGTGTGTGCACACATATACATATATATTATTCCTTTATATATATATATAAATATATATAAATAAATATATATATAAATTTCTTATATATTAAATATAAATATATTTATATTTCTTATATACTAAATATAAATATTTCTTATTAAATATATATATATATTTCTTGGGCCGGCCGTGGCGCGTTGGTTAAGAGCTGGCTTGGGGTGCCAGCTCTGAACAGCAGGGCCCTGGTTCGGATCCCACATGGGGGCCAGTGACACTGCGCCCTCTACAGCTAAGATGGTGAACAACAGCTCAACTTGGAGCTGGGCTGCCATGAGTCGCCGTTGACGGTGTAGGCTGCAGCCCCTGCTGCAGTGGGCTGCCATAAGCTACTGTGTGTGGCTGGCAGCTAGTGTGAGCGGCTGGCACTGGTGTGAGCTGCCAAGAGCTGCTGTGAGCAGCCGTCCAGAGTCCGGTGACCAATCTGCCTCACCTGGGAAGAGTGCAATGATAATACCAACATGGGCCAGTGAAGCAATGTTCTCCACAACTAGACTGAAGAACAAAAAGGACAGCAACTTGTCTGTTCCCCTTCCCCCGATTCCCCAGCGCTGTTCCCCTCCCCCAATTCCCCAATAAAATCTTAAAAAAAAATTCTTATATATATAAAATGGAGTATTATTCAGTCATAAAAAGAAGAAAATTCTGCCATTTGTAACAATGTGGATGGACCTCAAGGGCATTATACAAAGGAAAATAATTCAGACAAAGATAATTACTGTAGATCTCACTTATATGTGGAATCTAAAACATCAGAACTCATAGAAACAGAAAACATGATTGGTGGTTGCCAGATGCAGGGGGTGGGGGATGGGAGAAATGGGTGAAGGTGGTCAAAAGGTACAAATTTCCAGTTATAAGATAAAAAAGTTATGGGAATGTAATGTACAGCATGGTTACTATAGTTGACAGTACTCTATTGTATATTTGAAAGTTCCTAATAGAATAGATCTTAAAAGTTCTCATCATAAGAAAAAAACTTTGTAACTATATAGGGTGATAGATGTTAACTAAACTTATTGTGGTAATCATTTTGCAACTATATGTACATCAAATCATTATATTGTACATGTTAGGCTAATGAAATGTAATATTTCAAAAAAACTGGAAAAAACAACACCATTTCCTCTTTGTTCCCTTAGGGTACAAATTCAAGATTTAGGGGGCCCAACAGCTTCAACTATTTCTATTCATTAACACATGCCCCTTCTTCCCTCTTGTACCCATGGCACAATTTCTGATATGCATACACATCATTCATTCATTCATTCATTCACACATTCACTCAAAGTATGTATCAAGGGTTGAAGATACAAAGAGGAAAGAAATATATACGGTCTTTATTCCCAAGTTACTGACAGTCTATTGGGTCAGATGAGCTTTAAAAAATCATTATATTACAATGTGCTTAGTGCAGTGAAAGAGATGTGGCCAAACTATCAGTCCCTAATCAGCCTCTGGGGGGCTGGGAGTCACAAAGGTCCTAGGAGATGATAACTGAGTGGGGTCTTAAAGCCTTGGACAAATGGAGAAGGGAGAAGGGATAATATGAAAATAGTCTCAGAGTCCTAGAGCTTCATAGTCTAGGTGTATCTGCTGAAAGCGTAAGTAGTCTGGTGTTACTGGAGTGAAAAGCACAAAGCAGGGATATGAAAATGAGGACGCAGGCTGAAGCCTGAGAGGTCTGTAAATGTTAGAGAGACATTGAGGAGAAGGAGAATGTGTTTTAATTTTCAGATTACAACCATTGGAGAGAGCCACCTTGTATTTTAGATTAGATTGTGCTTACATCCTAGTGGAAGACAGACTCCAGGACACACAGCTGGAGGCAGGGAGATAAGCAGGGAGATTTTTGCAGGAGTCCAAGCCAAGAGCCTAAACCAGTCTTGGAAAAGAAAGGGATAGGTTAAAAATATTATAGAGGTAAAATCAGGAGAATTAAGTATCTAAATGTGACATTGAAAGAAAAGGATGTTATGTTTGGACATGTTGCATGAACTGTCTGTGGGACATCAAGGTAGATCTGTCTGTGAACATTGGCTATACAAGTCTAAACTCATAGGGAGGGAAATTGGCTGGAGACACAGGTTTTGAAATTATCAGCAGCGAAGTGGGAGTTGTAACAACGAGAATCAGTTGAGCGAATTAGCCCAAGTGTCCTCCCCAAACCAATGATCTGTGGCCAAAGGGCTGGGCAGAAATATAAACATGGTGGTTGGAGCCCACCCATATATATGGAAAGAGAGCATTTAAAGAAGCCATTGCAAGCTGAACAAACAGCCCCAAATGAGGCAACTGCAGCTTGGCAATCTAACTCGATATTCCTATCCTAAATAAACACAAGAGGCACAGTGGAAAGCTGCCTTTCCCTCCCATTATGAAGAATGGCTGTTTTTTGGGACACAAGTTCAACTCTTCATCAACTTCACAGTCTTCACTGGCTTTGACTTAGACTATTCTTAGTCTAATAGTCACTGCAGGGCCATGAACAAGGGGAGACTCTACCTGGTGTCTAGATTCCGGTCTCAGGCCTGAAGGTCATTGGATTTACCACATAATTTTTCTTTCTTCTATGGCATGGTCCTTCGTTAATGGCAGGATATGTATGTGTATGCAGTCATATTGTCAAACATGATTGTCATGCAAACATGCAAACACGCATTCCCCCCCTCATCCTAGTACATGCACATGCTTTGAATTAGAAAAACACGTCCTTCCATATTAACACCTGGCACCTGGTATAAAATAAATCCAGCCTTAGTAATTATTATACGACTTTGCAGCAGCTTTCTTCTGACCAGTGTTGAAGGCTGGTGCCAGTCACCATAACTAGGTGTGAATTAACACAACAGCATCCTTGCTGCAGAGCCCCTGGGCTTGTGTTTGAAACACAGGGCTGTGTTTTAGAGCCGTGGATAAAGTTCATTAATAGGTGCGAGCACAGTTCTCAAAGGGCAGTTCTGCCATATTTCCAGTCACTGTTCAGAATTCTCATTAGCCAATTACCCTGCTCTCGTCCTTCCAGCTCCTGTGGCAATGTGTATTTTAAAGCCCCTGATAAGACACAGCATGTTTTAAATATACCTTAATGTATTGGAAATTCACGAGCCCCCTTTGGGTTTATATATCTTAACCACCGGCCAATTTTGCAAAGTTATAAATAAATGTTACAGGCATCAGCTGCAGTAGGAGAATCAGCTGGGGATATTTAAAAGCCAGTCTGAAGTCTAACTTACCTCTAAATCTGAGATATATAGCATGGTGAGCAAAGCAGGTAAAAATATGCAGATGATTTCCTGGTAATAAAATCAACAACCCTGACAGATGAAGTGAGATTGAGTGGGAATAGGGTTGATGGGGGTAACAGCTTGGTTGAATTAGCAAGTATTCATGTGCAAGTGACTGTGTTGGGCATTGTGGGGAGGCCAAATGAAGAAAACCATGATTCTGGCTGTCAAGTGTTTATAAACATGTACACAGTGATGAGACAAGGACACAGGTAATAATCAGAAGTTGAGGTGAGTGCCACTGAAGAAGGACAAAATGTTATGGGAGCCAAACTGGAAAAGTTCAGAAAAGATTTCTTTGAAGAGGTGACAACTGAGATGGACTTTGAAAACTGGGTCAGATTTCAGAGGCAGAGATTGGAAACTTTAAGGGGTGGTTGTAAGATCATGAGCAAAAGCCAGGAGATGGGGAAATGCAGGGCCTTTCAAGGTACGGCAGACAGTCCAGCTGGGTGGGAACATTGGATGGATGTAGGGCAGCAATGGAAAATAGGGCTGGAAGGGTAGGTAGAGGTCAGGTTGGATAAGGCCTTCAAATCTAAGGTAAGGAGTCTCAAACTAATTCAGTAGGAAATGGAGAGATAATTCAAAGCTTTTAAGCGTAGGAAGAATAAGGTAAGAGTTACATTTCAGAAGGACTAATTTGGCAGCAGGGTATACAAAGGACAAGAATGGGAACATACAGGAATTAAGAAGACCAGTTGGGGAGCTATTGAAGTAAAACATGAGAGAGAGAAAGATCTGAGCTAGGGTTCGAGCAGTGGAAATGGAGATGTAAAAAGTGTCTCTGAGAGATAGTAGGAAGGAAGGTGAACATGCAGGACCACAGACATCTGATTCAGTATGATGTGTGAATATTGGGGGGCCGCTAACAAAGATGGAGTGTCAAAGATGGGGCCAGTGTTGTTAGCTCCAGTGATTGGTACCATGGTCTGAGTCATGGACAGAACAGAAATAAGACTGTCACAAAGATAAACTGATTTGGGCTTGGGGAAGGGTATGAAGGATCAATGAAAAGTTTCAGGAGATATTCCAGTGATGAAAGGCCTGGAACTCCAGCAAGAGTCTGAGTGTAGAGATTGATATTTGTGAGCTGGGAGAGTAGATGAAGCCAATAAGAAAGAGAGGGTAGAGGAAAATGAGAAGGACATGGACAACACTGGAGATGCCATCATTTAGGAGTCCCCCCCGCTTTTATGCCTCACTGTAGCTCCTATAAATCGTGATCTTTTGACCAGTATTGGGACTATCTAGTCACTTTCAAGGTCTGATTTTGTCACTGTCATTCCTATACAGAACAAGAGAAGACATGAAAAAAGGAAGCCAGAGTCTGCAGAGAAGTTAGACAAGTTCCGGAATGCGGGCTCCAGGGGAAGGTGGAGCAGTTACATGCCCAGCTGGTGCCCAGCATTCAAGGAGGTGAGAGCAGAGAAGCAACAACACGTGTGAGCTAAAACAGCTCCTGCCCCAACTCTGAATGTTAAAAACCACAGTGGCTGCTGCTTCACTCCCGCCCTTCAGTTCTTTCAGGAAAGTATCTCTTGTGGCTCTGCCTACCCAGAAACATACAAGGAGGGAGTTTTGGGAAATGTCGTTCATTTGGCCTAGACAATGTGATACGTATAAAGCCACCACAGTCAAGAGAAAGGGAGAATGAAAATAGGAACAGGGAAGAGCAGCAGGACTAGTTAACGAACAGACTAATAACCTGACTTCCCTCATCATCAGTCGTTAGGCTGCCAGACAGTTAAACTCTGGAGTTTGACTATAGGCTCCCTGAGGTCAGGGGCTATATCATATTTATCTTGTTCTTTCCCCCCAGCATGTAAGGATAGCCACAGAGTAACTGTTAGTCTCCATGCACTGTACTATTTTATATGCATGTGTATCTTATTTACTATTCAGCATAACCCTAAATAGAGAGTATTATTCCCATTTTGCGGACAAGGAAACCTGGGCTTTGCAAGGTAAGTAATGGACTCTAGGCCACACAGCTAGAAAGTGGCAGCTTGTATGTGAATCTCAGTTTGACTCCAAAGTATCTGCTCTTGACCACAACAATATCTAAAGCACCCCAAGTGCCCAACAGAGTACCTGACACATAGTAGGTTTTCAACAAATTGTAATTAAATAAATGGGTGAATTTATGGATGCGTGATGGACAAATGAATGGATGAGTGGCAAAATGATGGGTGGATAGATAAATGGTAGAGCTAAGGTATCTAGGAGAAATGGGACCTCAGGTGAGAGAGAGGGTCAGGCTAGAAAGGAGTGGTGCTTATGAAAACACAACGTGGAAGGACTTCAAGGGCATTGACTCTGTGGAGTGCCAATCTTTGGCTGGGTAGGGGAGAGAATCAGAGTGAAAGCCAGACAACTGCTGAGTGTAGCTTTCCCTTTGCCATTAAATTAATCCATAGGCTCTTCCATGAAAAACTGTGCTCCCAGTGGATCATCATTTGTATCATTTACTAGGGTGTGTGTAAGCAGTGAACCAAGGATCAGATGCCTGATTCCTAAATCTGCCTTCACAAGCAACTTGCTGGTGAACTTGAGCGTCTAATTCTCCATCTGTCTCGTGCACTGGTGATGCTTGCCAAGCCGCTTTGCAGGGTTCTGTTCTTTACCCTGTGCCTGAAGTCTGACCTGAGAAGTATTAGCCCATCTATTTGCTCCCTAGTTACCTCAGAAGGATTAGCCCTGAATGTAGGAGTTGTACCCCTTAGAAATAGAAGGAAACCCAGGCCCTTCTAAATTGTTTCTGGAAATGAGTTCAGTTTGTTGGATGCAGCCCTCACCAGAGCCCTTCCTTGGCAGCCTGCCTCTCCTGAGGGCAGGGGAAGTGGCCACTTGGAGTGAGATCTAGTGTCAGAGACAGTTTGTCTGCTTTCTCTCCAAGCTTCCTGTGTATGGGAAACAAACTGCTCCCATCTACACTCTCCTTCCTTCTTGGCAGGCTGCTCCCTGACCTCTCTGTGAGGTTCCAGGGGACTGTGACATTATCTGCTACCTCCCAGGAGAGGCTCTGGGCCGCAGTTGAGCAACCAGAATGATGAATATGCAGGAACAGATAGTGTGCCAGACAGGGGAGCTGCTGAGCTGGTGTGACTGGCTGGGCTGGGTCACCAGGCAAGGCAGGGTGAGCCAGGGCTGGGCTGGGGGCAGGGGGCTTTTATCAGAGTCTGAGCACCTTGGAGAGGGCCCCAGCACAGGCAAGCCCATTTGCCATCCTTAAGAACGAGGAGCTGTCATCTACATGTCCGCATTCTCCAGAGTTGTGGACTGTGGAGTCTTAGAAATCCTCCTGGCAGCTGAGCATCCCACTGGCCACAATTAACCTGTTCGATGCTAGGTCAGCAACTTTGCAAAGAATGTTTGCTGATGGCACTCTACCGGATGTACTGGCACTGTTGATTCTGGTCCATAGAAAATCTGACATGTCCCTAGTGGTATAAGAAAGCTAGGAGCAAATTCTGCCTACATCACAGAATCCTTGGTCTCAGTGTGACATTTAGAGGTCACCTGGTCTATCCACTTGCCTGCAGGCAGGACTGGACATAAACCAACCTAGACAGATGAGAATATGTTCTCTTCCTCCGCCTTCCAAACCTTCACACAAAGAAGGACATTTCATGTATACCTTTAGTATCTAATACTCCTCAACCCCGAGACAGTTCTTCCTTAGGGCTCATCTATATTCCTCTTGCTCCCAGTGGTTCTTTGGTTTGTATCTCAGTGGAAAGGGGGGCGGAAACCTATCAAATGTTGTATGCAGTGGGGTGCTGGGGCATGCTTCTATGGGTTTCTCAGAGCAAAAGGCGCATATCTCTTCCGACTCAGGGTTCAGTAGCATCACACTGGTAGCTTGCAATCATTCATGGTATGAATACTTACATCATAGAAATATCAAACACTGCTAATCAGAAAGGGCTCCCCTTTCCCCCTAGAGAACCAGTTGTACACTTACCAGCACACAACTGGTTGCATATAGCTATACTCCTTCATGGAACTTGGGTAGCAATTATATTCTCTGTATACTTCATGTTAGCGCCTTCAGGTTATCAGTTTAGTGCCTTCAGGTGAAGCTCACTCTCTGGCAGGACTGTAATTTCCCAGAGAGCAGAGGCTGTGACTTGCATCCCCCACCCCACAGGGTGTTTCATACAGCAGCCGCACGTTGACTATATACTGAAGGAATGAAGGACACATATCAAATCACCAGGCTGAATGACTCTAGGTTTTCACCCTTTTAGTCCTAATGCAATCCCCCTGTTTGAGTCAGATTTGCCAAACCGGAGATATGCTTATCTCAGTTGACTTCAGAATTGTACAACTCAATTCAAGCAGGATTTATGAAACCTCTACTCAGTGTTCACCCGTTCCAGGTTCTGGAGCCTCGGAGAAGAGGTCG
>NW_017731461.1:2892603-2945647 GCF_001890085.2 Hipposideros armiger | reverse complement strand
GGAGGTTATGAGTAGCAATAGCCCACCACTTCTATCCTCAAATAACTTAACAATCTAATTTTGAAGCCATGCATGTAAACAGAGAGTGAGAGATCAATATGTATGTTCTTGAAGACTTGTGTTTAAGGGATTCTGAGTGGTCATATATCACAGTGTGAGAGCAGGTGCCATTGGGATCAGACTGCCTGCATTCAAACTCCAGACCACCATGTAAAAGCTGTGTGAAATTGGAAAAGTTGCTTAACACCCCCCACCCCAACTCAGGTTCCTCATTTTAAGGGTACAGTGAAATCTATCTCATAGAGTAGTTATTAGAGTCAGTGTATAAATGTTTACAAAGCACTTTGCACACTGCCTGTGATACGGTAAGTGCAAAATATATAGTAGTTACAATTTTTATCATATAATCTACTGGCCTCTTTTTAAAAATGAATAAACCGATGCCCAGAAGTGGGAAAATGACTATTTACCAATTAGCAGCTGACGTGGGGTTAGCAGCAGCATCGAATTTTGTCAGTATAGGGAAGGTGCATGCTGCAGTAACAAATGTATCTCCAAATCTCAATGCCACAGCACAATACAGGTCTTTAACTGTCTATGCAAAGTCACTGCGGGTCAGGAGACTCTGCTCCATTCTGTAGCTGTAACTTCTGGAGACCACAGTCTCTGAGGCCACCGCAGCAGGGGCAGGTAGAGGTGGAGGGAAGGTGTGCCAGCTCCTGACTGCCTTGGCCAGTCTATTGGTCAGAACTAGTTAGGTGGCCCTCACCAAAGAGTGGCTGGGAGTCTAGGCTGGCACAAGCTTATCTGCTGAGCATCATCTGTGCCACGGGAACAATACAGACGATGCCCCAAGGCAGCATGGGATTAAGTGCTTAATAGCAGGACAGACACCTTGTGGACAGTCTGTGATTAAGTGGCCTAGTGAGGGGTATAGACAGGAGCTGCAGGAGATTAGAGAAGAGCAGATAAGGCAGGACAAAAGGACTAAACAATACTTGTTGAAGGACCCAGGATGCAAACAAGACCAAGACGATAGAATCAAGTGATGTGGAAGAAGGGGGTGCCTGCTTAAACCAGCATGGCTAGAGAGGGAGGCCTCGTGTGGTGATGATCCTGACTGTCCCCAACCACAGTCACTAAACCAGGGTGCAGGCCAAGGAGGACATGGCTGTGATCAGTGGCAGTTCCTGCAGGCTCAGGCTCCTGCTCCTGCTGGCCCCTCCCTCTTGCATTCCTCGGGGGAAACTTCCACAGAGCTCAGCCTCCTTCTGAGTCTCTGAAAGAAACCCTTCCTAATGAAGCACAGCATGGCAGAAAGAGGACTGCATACATGATCAGTAAATGTGAGTTTCTTGCTCCCAGTTTTGCCCCCGTGTGACTCCTGTGTGACTTCGAGCAACTGCTTAACCTCTCTGGGCTGCAATCCCTATTGGTGAAATGATGCGCTCCCTCAGGCCCTTTACAGTCTTGATTTTCTAGGGCTCTAAGCCTCTTACAGCCCTCATTTATAGGAATTATTTGGGGTACAGTCTTTGGAGGGCTAGTCTGGAACTGTCCTCTGGGGAAAGATTCAGGGGAGAAAGGGACTCGACCAGGAATGTAGCAGCTTCGAGGGTGAGCAGGATGAAACATGGCATCTGCAAACCTTTGGTGAGGGGCCAAGATTACCTCAGATTGGAGACTGGATAGAGAGGCAGCCGTGGAAGCTAGGCCAGCCGCATAAATCTCAGCACTGACATATCAGTGAGTCAGTTCAATCAGATGCAACATTTTTTTTTTCGAAATAAATAAAGATGAAGGCAAGAGATACCACCCAAAGAGGCAACTGCAGAACAGGGTGGCTAGTCGATGCCACTGTATCCTGGAGCTGGACTCTGGTGAATGGAGCAGGCTGCTTTTGACAAATCAGGTACCTCAACCCGGTGGGTTTAGGCTCTTGTTTCATCAATGGGAACTTAATGCTGTTCACTCATTCATTGGTAGAATGCTGTGGCAGAAAGTTAATATTTAAATCCGTTATTTACAAGGGTCCCCATGGTTGTTTTTTAAAAAATACAAACATAAATCGTATACATCTCAGATAGAAACTATTCAGGTAAAAATTGTCCCCTTCTTCCTATAAATCTTTCATTTACAAACCTTCCTGAGTCTACGTGGAGTGAGGCGGGACCTGGAACACTGACGTTTCTCCTGTTCTGGGCTCCCATTTGGATGCCCACAGGTACAGGCAGTTCCTCCATCACTCGTGGGCACTGGATCTCCAAGTTCCTAGCTGCTGAAAGAAGCTTTTATGTACTTCTCCCCACCTGCCCACCTGCCTGAGCCACCCTTCTCCCTGGGAAGGACATACCTTCCTCCAGAATACTCTATGCTTAAGGTTGATTTTTTCAAAAGGAAATTTGTCTCAAAGAATGTCTTCACTGAGGAATTTAAGTGGTTTCATTTTAACTACGGAGGTGCCTCACTTAACACGGAAATAGATTTCTGAAAAGTTGCAAGTAAAATGAAAATGAAAAAAAGAAATATTTTAAAAACATGGAGAGAGTTTCTATTTAAAGCAATCTTATGATAAAACCTTTTGCAAAGAATTGCTTTGGTCCGGAGCAACGCATTTATAGTTTTATCTTTCTGCTGGACATTTCCACCTAAATAATAATAATGCTAACAGTACTGGCTGATTGGCTGCTAATTGTGTGTCAGGAGTGTGCATGCGCGTGCCCATGCACACGCGCGCATGCACACGCGCGCACGTGTGTGTGTGTGTGTGTGTGTGTGTGTGTGTGTGTGTGTAATTTCCCCACCACAGCCCTATGATATAAGTCTTATATTATTCCCATTAAACAGATAAAGAGACTGAGGCAGAGAGAAATAGAGTAACACAGCTAGTAAGTGACAAAGTCAAGATGGTCTACTAGCAGCTCAAAGTCAATGTGCCTAAAACAAAATTCATCACATTCCTGCCTTAGTCTGTTCAGACTTAACTTCCTTACTTTTGTGTCTAGCACAATTCTCCCCATTGTGGGCAGAGCTAAACCTTAGAGCATAGCTTTTCTCTCCCCACTCCTTCTTTTCCTGCTCCGGCCTCTCAATCAGTTATCATCAAGTCCTGTTGATTTGACCAGTTCCACTCCTCTTGTCACTGCTATGTTCCTTTGCTCCTCTCTTTTTCCCCCACAACAATTACCCCTCTTGTATTCTGTTGTGGTGGTTTAACAATCAGCGTCCCTACCTTGTTTCCTTGTGTTATGCCCACCCTGCCCATTGTTTGCATGTGATCTCCCTAGGGCACTAAGACTCCCATGCCAGGTCCCCTCCTTAAAACTATTCAGTGGGACCCTTTGCTGCAGATGAAGTGCAGCCTCCCTGGCCTGGCATTCATGGCCTTCCAGTCTGTCCTCCACCTACTCCTCCATTCTGTGTCTACTATTTCCTACCCCATGGAGTCCTATACCCTGCGTGCTCCCACCTCACCCCTGCTTCTACCTTTCTCTCTGTTTAGGCAGGGGCAGCCATTGCTCTCCTCCCTTCCATTGTTGACTTTGTCCCTGCCGGAACCAGTGCCCCTTTCTTTACCTGGACTTCCACTGAATCCTCTAGCTCTCTGAAGACCCATCACTTTCTGCCCTCAATTATTAACTTGATCTATATTTTGCTTCTGTTTGCTAGCTTTCTGTAGGACACTCAGCAAAGGATGGGGTAGATTAGGTATAGCACTGCACTCATGCAGTGGGCCTGGTGAGGTAGAGAAAGGCTGGAGCAGGAATATTTACCTTAGCACCTTCTCAAGAGGTGTCCAGGAGCTAACAGTTGGCACTCCTAGATAACTCCCTACACAGCTGGCATTTACATGCAGACTGCCTGGCACTTGGGTCTTGCCTGTTCGTCTTGCTCCTGGGCTGTTCTGCTTGCGCTGAAAGTGGGATCCTCCCCCGAAGCGTAACTCCATAGTCTCATCCCCAGCGCCTTGACCCACAGGACCCATGAGCCTTCTTTTGCTGTCCTTGTCTTGTCTTGTCGGTTTCTCCAATAAAGGCTGCCCCTTCACCCTTACCTCATGATATTATAATTTTGCATTCTCCCACCTTCACCCCACCCCATTCCATTTCCTTGCCTTTCTAGTTGGCATTTTCAGTAGAAACTGGGGGTGAGACACAATCAGCAGGTCCTCTACTGGAAAGTGTTCAGGGTCAGGACAGAACTCCCTCTCTCTTTCATTTTGATGTTGTCCATCTCCAAAAAACCCCCATTTGCCATCTAGGATGTCTCCTGCAGACCAAATCAGCCTCCAGCTGACTTACACATCACTACTCTCAAACACCCCTCACTATAGCTTCTCACTCTATAGTAGTTGGCTACTTACATTTTCTCAATCATAATATAATCTCTGAAAAAGCAGGCACCATATTTGTTTTGTCCATTATGTACAATAGACCTAGAAGAACTCAAAGTCATTACAGTCTACAAGGCCCTGCCAATTAGGCTACCCGTCCCCACTATTACCTTTCTGATTTCACGCCTATTCTGGTGTCTCCTGCTCACTTCTCTGACCCAGGCTTCGACTATTTTCTGAATATTCCAGGCCCACTGATGCCTCAGGGTCTCTGCACTTGCTGTCCACTCTGCTTAAATGCATATCCCTCAGATATCTCTAGGGTTTGTTGCCTTACTTCTTACTGGGCTTATGTCAAATGCCACTCTCCATAAGGCCACTTCTGACCACTCATTTAAAATTGGTACCTAACTTACTTCCTACCCCACTTAATTTTTCTTTAAGGCACATATCCAATTCTGGGCTATGTATTTTGTTTATGGGAAGGCTCCTTGTCACACATTACATTGTTTCTGGTACAGCACTTTCTGTCAAATAAAAACATTATGGTGTGTCCTCATCAAATCTTATTCACTGGATCTGGCACCATGTGACTTCTGGCTCTTCTCCAAAGTCAAAATGATGATGAAAGGTAAATGTTTTGAATTGATTCAGGACATTGAGGCAGCCACGACAGTGCAACTAAAGACACTCATGAAAGAGGACTTCCAGAACTGCTTCAGAAAGTGGCAAGAATGATGAATAAGTGTGTTTGCAGCAAGGAGTATTTTTTTCCCCAAAGGGGAGTATTTTGAGGGAAATTAATGGTAATGTGTCTTTTACTGTAATATTTTTTTTTAATTTGAATATTCACTGTAAATTTTGATCATACCCTATTGTAATCACAAAATACGGTGAAGGCTGCTGCCAAGTGCCATCCAAGACAGGGATCTTCAATATGGGCAGCAGCATGTTAAACATTAGTAACAGTGTGTGACAAGTTTCAACTTGTTTGGTGCAGTCAGTCAGGTGTGAGAAATGGTTGAGAGAAGGTGTGTTTTAAAGCGTGCCATAAATCATCCTCTATCACGACAGTGCTCTGTGTCACACATCACTTCTGTTATATGGCAATTTCTGTCAAATAAAAACATTATGGTGTGTCCTCATCCACCTTATTCACCGGATCTGGCACCGTTCAATTTCTGGCTCTTTCCCAAATTCAAAGTGATTCGTTACATTGAGCCAGCCATGACAGCACAACTGAAGATACTCACGAAAGACGACTTCCAGAAAGTGGCAAGAACAATGGGATAAGTGTGTTCAAAGCTAGTGGGGTATTTTGAGGAGGATTAATCATAATGTGTCTTTTACTATAATAATTTTTTATTTATTTAAACATTCACCGTATTGTTTGATCACATTACATATTTTCTCTTTCCCTGTGTAGAATGCTGGCTTTATGAAGGCAGGGATATTTTTCTGTTTTCTTCAATTCCCTACCCCTAATACCCAGAATAGTGCCTGGCACATGGTAGGTGTTGAATAAACATCTACTGAGTAAGTGCATGAATCAACTAAGAATTAGAGCAGGCTTCACGCTAATTCCTGTCTCAGCCTCCATTTTCCCAGAGTTTAAGAAACTAGATTTGCAAGACTGGCCATGGAAGACTGTTGCCACACAGCTGTCCAGCCGTCTGTCCCCCCATGCTTAACACTAAACTGACCCTTTTGAGGACACTGCTCATACATCCCTGTTGGGCTCCAAAGGATGGCCGGTTAGTCAATGACAGGTAAGATTCCTCGTGGGAGGAACAACCTAAGACAGGCACGGTCAGTTGGAGGCCATTAGTAGAAATCTCAGGGCTGATAGAGGTGGGCAAGCCCTCACTCGCCCCCCAAAAAGACTGGAGGTTTTCTACCTCTGTAGCTACATTCCTTCCCTCAACCTGCTTGGGGAGTGAGTGACCTGATGGTGTGATAGTATCTGTTCTCAGCACAATAATCTTATCTTCCTGGGGTCCTTTGCATATAGGGTGTGTGAAGGCAGAACATCTGTCTTATCGCTGCGGGCAGGCTCTCGGTAATAGCAGCTTGCAGGCATGGGTAATCTGGCTTGAGCAAGTTCTCAGGAATGAGACTCACAGACTGTGGAGAGAACAATGCTACTTCTGGGCAGGTGGAGAAATAAAAGCGGTATGTTGGCCCGATACGGGGCTGTTAGTCCACGAGGCTGGAGACCCTTGGCCCCACGCTCATTTAACTCTTGACTGCTGTTTCTTTTATTTCTTAACCTTTTGCCTCCCCCTCTCGTTCTCCCACTGCTCATGTCGTGCGGGACGCGACAGAAGACCAGAGCTGGCATGTTTATTCTTCTTCACTTTGGTTTCTTTTTCATTTCCTACTAAACCACCTAAATAGGCTTTATGTTTAAGAACTGCCTTCCTTCCCAGTATCACTTAGTGGAGAAAAATATTTATTTGGGTTTGATGTTGGCAATACATCCAAATCCAATAATCACAGCATAGCGCCAATGCATTGAGGGGTGTGAGAGCCATACTGTAATAACATGTAATCTGCACATCAGGATCACAAAGGCGGATCTATAATTTGATTTCATTTATTTTCTTAAAATGTGACAATCCCATGTGTTGCTTGAAATGGCGGATGTTGGGACAAACTGAAATATGCGAGATTTATGAGCTGTGTCAGCCAAGGCTTGGGGATTCCTTCTTGGTCCATGATTGTAAGATAGACCCGAACAATTTCCCCTTTTACTGCAGCAATATCTCATCTGCATTCAAGAGAAAGACCCCCAACCCATAAACTTATTAGCATGCCTGTTTCTTTATGATTTTTTTTTTAAGATTTTATTGGGGAATTGGGGAAGGGGAACAATGTTAGGGAATTGGGGAAGGGGAATAGCCAAGTTGTCCTTCAATCTTAGTTGTGGAGGGTGCATCTAGCTCAGCTCCAAGCTCAGTCGCCATCCAGCTGCCCAGCCCATCAGCAGCTCAGCTCGCGGCTGCTCAGCTCAAGGTGCCATGTTCAATCTTAGTTGTGGATGGGCATAGCCCACCATCTCAGCAGGAGTCAAACCGGCAACTTCGTTGTTAGGAGCACGGGCTCTCACCAGCTGAGCCATCCTGCCACCTGTTGGCAGCTCAGGGGCAGCTCAGCTCAGGTGCAGCTCACTGGCTGATGTGGAAATCAAACCAGCGACCCTGTTGCTTAGAGCTTGCACTCTTAACCAACTGAGCCACTCAGCTGGCTCCTCTGTGAGCTGTTTTGAGGCTTGGGTTGAACATCCTATGTGGGAGAAAGCTCAAGTGTGGTCTAGACTTATGCAATTGGAAGTTGGGGGACAGTCCAGGAGATATGAAAAAGCAGCAGACATTTTTTAGGGGGAGAAGCCAGCTCAAATTAAATAACACAAAACAATTACAAAGGCCTGTGAACTGTTGTTCCAGGGTTAGGGTTGCACATATTTGGACCTACCAAAACCATCTGAAGGATCTTCAACTGCAAGGGAAACTTAACCTGCTTCTCCCCACTCTCCCCGATACATCCTCTCCCAAGAGTTCTGTTCTGTCCTGTCACTACTCTGAGTCGGTTCTCCCTCGATAAGTGACCTCATGTTAAAGACAACAATAACCATTGTTTACTGGAAGCCTCCTGTAAGGCAGAAATTTTCTACTATCACCTTATTAACCAATCTACAAGGCAGGAGTTCAGTCTCTTGCCTAGGAAGAACCTGTTGCTCAAAGAGGTTAAATGACTAAGAAAATAACTACAAAAATTTGAGTCCAGGCCTCTGTGGTTCCAAAGTCTTTGCCCCTTCTTCATTGTTTTAGAGTCACCAGATCTGTCATCAGGACTACCTTTAGCCTTATGCAACCAGGGCCCTGGCTCTGGGCTCCACGCTTACAGGGTCCCAGCCCATCTCCTGTCCTGCTGTTTCCACATCTTTGGCACCCACAGGACATGACCATTTGGACCTCACACAGCTCCTTCCAGACCAAGTTCTAGGTCCTCAGGGTGCTCAGATTTCCTCCTTCAATGGTCCTGAACCCACTTCCAGGGTCTTCAGGGTCCTCCTCCCATGGTCTATTGGTGTCCACCCTTAGGCCTAAGGGCTAGCTGGCATTTTGAAAATAGAGCAAGTGAACAGAACTTAGATCTGTGCTCTGGGTTTTTCACACACATGTACACAGGTCATATAGGAGACCTCAGAGTGTCTTCCCCCACGGGCTGGCTGCAGATTGTCTATCATTTACTATTCAGATCACAGGGAAATGTGGCAGTGGAGGGAAAGACCATTTGTAGTAACAACAATGGGCATCTTCTTGTTATCCTCTTCTGTCTGGCCATCCCCTATAGGATCGACAATCACTGGGACTCTCATGAAGCTGTAGCACCTGGCTACAAGGAGATTACCCTAATCCCAATGCAGGCTCCTTTTGGAATGAAAGAGATTGTCCAGTGTGTGTGGTGTGGAGTGACAGACTCAGCCCACAATCCCAGTTTCCCCTGGAGCCTTCCTATTTTCCCACCTGCACCTCCCACAAACTCCCTAGTTAAGCTCAGCCCCAGCTGGACTGGTTTCTTCATAGACCAGTCCACTCATTTTATGGTTCTCAAAATCTATGTCTTGCTTGTACCATTTTCCTTGTTGAGAATGCCCACCCCATTTCTCCTGTTTTGTGTAAGTTCTATTCATCTTTCAAAGCCCTTGCTGGCTGGAAGTCATGCCATTGGAGGTGTGGTTGAAAAAAACTATAGTTGTTTAGTCAAGAAAAGAAAGACAAGAAAGAAAAAAGGTGTCAAAGCTGATGTGAAATATGGGAAGGATCGTCCTGTGGAAGTGGCAGCAGATCTAGTGTCTGAGACCGCAGGAGGTGAATCAGAGCCACCAGGGAAACAGCTTAGCTCAGTGTAAGAAAGAACCCCCAGGCAGTAAGAGAAACCCAAATACAAACCAACTGACTTGGATAGTATCAAGTTTCTGGTCAGATGTTGACTATATTCACCAAGGGGTCATTCATTGGAGCTGATGAAGATGAAATTTAACCACCAAGAGTAGGGGCAGTCTACAGGACTCCTCAGATCCCTTAAACCCTGAGATCCAAGTTTCTAGTGTCACCTCCCCTGGAAGGTCTCCTTTATCCACCATTAGCTTTAGAAACATTTACATCTCTGGGCAACTTGAACCAAGACCTCCATATTTAGTGCTTATTATTAGTTACTTTGTCTACTCTTAGTTACCCTATGTAGATTAAAAACTCATTTAGGGACCATTTCTTAGATAATTGCCACTCATGAATGTAGCAGGGGTGCTCAATAAAGGTAACTCTTTGAAATGATATTTTCTGATTATAAAATATATTTATGCTTAAGAAGATTTCAGAAACCATAAAGTATCAGGAATAATATTAAAATAATCCTTAGTACCATCACCAAGGAATGACCACTGATAAACACATTTATGCATTTCCATCCAGTCTTCAATGAATATTTATTTTTTGAAATGATGAGAACAAACTTGCGGGTGAACTTTGTATTTTTCAAACTCAAAAGTAAGTGGTGACCAAGAAGCCCACTTACTTTTTTAGCCTTCTGGGATGGTGTAGCTCAGTTCAGAACTTTCTGCTATTGGTGCTTTCTTTGAAGAAGAGGAAGGGATGGGCTCTCAAGTCACCAGGGGCTACTGGCTATTCCAAGGGAAGTGTCCAAGAGTCACTCAGGAAGGTGTCTTTTTTGCAGACTATTTGCCTTCTAAACCTAAGATGTTCTTCATGCTCCAATGTGCTTTCATTCTCTACGATTTCCAGGGAGTGTCCACAGAGACGATTAGCCTGGCTGGAGATGTGTGTGTGTGTGTGTGTGTGTGTGTGTGAGTGTGTGAGTGTTTTCATTTCTCCCTAACTCACTGAGAGCTTGGCAAGGCCAAGAGAGAGGCGGCTGATTATTTTTAGCCCCCTTGTTCCTAGGAATGGATTGTGCATAACAAAAGAATGCTAATGCTCAGTGTCTTTATGAAAGCACTCGAGTTCATCAGCTTTGCAAAGAAGTGAAATTAAATCAAGATTTAATTGGGATATGCATGTTTTATTCATGCTACTAACCACAGGAGAAGCCAGCAAGCTGAAGGTAAAAAAGAGAAGAAAAAAATCTTTTGAAAAATTGTTTCTCTCTGATTAAATAGAGATAGTTTCCAACTTCAAAGGGATCAGGCCTTTAATGTATTTTAAATGCTCAACTACACTTGACCTGGCCAGCTCTGCTGTTTGTGGGTGACAGCAACCCAGGCATGCCCTGTTCCTGCGTTGATGTTCTGGCCTCCAAAAAACAGGTATGTGGCTCTTGGTCTTACCTTGTTGTATGCTTCAGTATGGAGTCCTTCAAGCAGCTGTTCCCAGGGCCTGGGAAGAGGTGAGCAGAGCTTAGAAGATCTAGAGCTTCCCTTTGGAATATATGCAGACCCTGTCACTAAAGTCTGAAGGACAAATAACACCAAGAAATAAAACTTTTTCCCTGCATCAGAGATTTTTCTCCTGGAAGGGGAGACTTAGTAAGTATTAAGCTATGTTAGGTATAATGAATAATAAGGAAGTCCCAGCCTGAGTCTCTTGAATCTAACAAAATAGGACAAGAGAAGAAATAACCCAAATAATATGGAAAAAAGACAAAGAAAAGCAAAGGTTGTTGGAAAAGTTTCAGGTGCTCTGAGAGATCAAAGGAAGGAGCAATCCAATAGGGAAACCAAAGAAAGCTTTATGGAGGAGGTGGCATTTGAGCTAGGTTAGAAAAATGTCTAGAATTTCTGTGTGTGGAAATGGGAAGAAAGAGCTTCAAGTAGTGAAACTCAAAGTCAAGTTGCTGAAGATGGAAAACTTGAAGGCTGTTTAGAAGAAGACGAAGAGTCTGATTGTCTATGGCTTGTGGTGCCTATGGTGTAGCAGTGGGAGAATCTGTAAATATAGGTTGGGACAAGAACATGGAGAGCCTGAAACGCAGGTTGAACAGTTTAAATAATGAAAAGATTAGCTGAAGTTTAGGGATTAAATGGCTCTTTATATTCATAAATTCAAAGGCTCATAGACTTGGAAGAGATTTTCAGAATTATTTGGTCCAAGGATTGCCCCTTCTATGGCTAACGACCTCCTGTGACCATGGCAAACTTCACTCATCCATCTTAGCATTTGAGTCTTCTGAGCCCAGAAGGAAGCTTAAAGTCTTTCTGAACAAAGTAAACCAGTAGATATTGTTCAATTCTGGCTATCTGAATTCTTTTCCTGGAACTCTTGGGTATTTCATACCTCAAAAATGTCTGCATGAGGTTGGTTGGACAGATGCTTCTAGCTTTCCATCATACTGGGGTGGTTATTTGGATCTAATTACCCACTGAGAAAAAATTACAAGTCGTCTTAAAAGTGTCAAATAGATAACAAGATAACATGGAATTACCAGGAAAATTAATTAAGGGGAAAAAGTGAGGGATAAAGGCAACACAGAAATGTTTTTGCCTTAAGAGCATTGGACAATTTGGGGAATTTTGAACTTTTGTTTTGAAGTCCTTATGGACAAAATGTGACAGAAATAAAAATCAAAGATCTGTACAATGTTTGCAGTTAAATAGATGGTATGTTCCACAACAAGCTGGTATTATTCAGCTCTCCTACAGATTTGCAGTCCTGGTTCACATTTTCTAGGTAGTCCAGCCACAGGACATGAACTTCGTATAGAGTGATCTTCTACTTACAGACTCATGGCACTTGGGAAAAGCAATGCAAATTGTCTTCAAAGTAAAATGCCTTTGGTCTCAAATATTACAAATACTGATTTTAAGTATAGTGGATATCATAAAATCAAAGATAACCAAGTCACAAAAAATTATAGTGAATGTGAAAAAGCAGAAACAAAAACTAATAAAAACATATTTGCAAAAACTTTAGTATTAAAATGATCAGACACATTATAAAACAACTATGCTTATACTGGGTTGCAGTAGATAACCAAAGCATGTTTCACAGAGACTGTCAGACAATAATATTTCATCAGCTGAGTAAATAAATCCCTAATTTTTTCAAGGGGAATGAGTAGTGCAGCACAACAGCTATGACATTGTTTAAGGAAATAAGAAAGAGGGGTGAATTGTTCATATGAATAAGAAACTATAAAGATTGATGTAGTAGATTAAAAAAAAAACTTCTGAAAATGAAAAAATCCAACTACTAAAATTAAAAACCCAAACTGTGAGTTTAACAGAAGATTAAACATAGCTAAAGAAGGAATTAGTAAACTGGCAGATATGTCAGAAGAAATTAGCCTATGTATGTTACAGAGACAAAGGAAAGAAAAATGCATGAGTAGTTAAGCAATATACAGATAGAGTAAGAAGGTCTAATGTTTAATCTGAATCCCTAAAGAGGAGAGAGAAAATAGGGCAAAAACAGTATTTGAAGAGATAGTGGGTAAGAATTGTCAAGACCAAAAAATATCATGAATCCACAAATTCAATAAACCTTATAAATATCAATTAAGACAAATAAAACACTTAGACACATCATAAAACACTGGAGACAAAGAGAAAATCTTAATAGTAGTAATTAGAGAAAGGCAGTATGTTTTTTAAAATGAATGAGAATTAAACTAATTGCTGACTTAATAATAAAGGAAGCTAGATGGCAGAAGAATAATATCTTCAATATGCTGATAAAAATTCATAGCTAACAAATAATTCTATACCCAGTGAAAATATTTTTCAATAATAAAGACAAAATATAGACAATTTTAGGCAACCAAAATAGAGTTGTCATCAATAGACCTTCAGTAAAGAAATTCTAAATGATAGATTTCAGGAAGAAAACAAATGATTACAGATGGAAGGTGTAAAATGTAGAAAGAAATCAAGAGAAAGAAAGGTTGTAAATAAATGGGTTAAATTCACATGAACATTGAATATATGAAACAATAACAATAAAGTCTTGCAGCCTAAATTTAAAAATATAGAATTAATGGAATTAAAGTGTTCTAAGATCTTTGTATTGTCTGATATGAAGGTTAACATTTGGCTTGATAATTTAAGCATACTATTTGTATTATTTAGAATATAAAGGTCATAATTCAGCACAGGAAAAGAAAAAGAAAGTATTTCAAGAAGAAAATAACTTAATATAAGGAATTAGAAGTTTACTAAATTATTGGAAAAGTTGAAGATCCAACTACTGCAAAAATTCATGTGTTCTATAATCCACACATAAGCCATCACTACCATTAAAGAAATAAAAGGTATTTCCTCCTTACTGCTCTCCAAATTATACATTGTATATTCATTGGCAGAACATAAATTGCATTTCAAAATTTGTTGTCAAGGAGACTTAGAAACGTGTTTCCAGGATTCCAGCTCCTGGGATATAGAGACAGGCACAGAGAAGGTGGAAATTAAAGATGATTACCATTAAACATTATGCAATACCCAAAAGATAAAAACAGTGTATAATATCCAAAAAAAGTGGATTTTCTATTACATTTTCTTCTAGAATTTTCATAGTTTTCAGTTTGCATTTAGGTATATAATATATTTTGAATTATTTTTTGCATATGGATTGGATTTTTTTTTTTTTTTTGCATATGGATATCCAATCGTTCCAGTACCACTTGTTGAAAAGACTACCTTTCCTCCACTGAACTTACTTTGCAACTTTGTCAAAAGTTATGTGGGGCCGGCTGAGTGGCATGTTGGTTAGAAGTTGGCTTGGGACGCCAGCTCTGAGCAACAGGGCCCTGGTTTGGATCCCGCATATGAGGGCCAGTGACGTTGCGCCCTCTATAGCTAAGATGGTGAACAATAGCTCAACCTGGAGCTGGGCTGCTGTGAGTTGTCGGCTGCAGTGGGGCTGGTCGGCAGTGGGCGTGAGCTTTTGTGAGCTTTCATGAGCTGCCGTGAGTGGCCGTCCAATGGCCGGTGAGCGATTGCCTCACCTGGAAAGAGCATAATAATAATACCAACATGGGCCAGTGAAGCAACATCCTCCACAACTAGACTGAAGAACAAAAGGACAACAATTTGTTTGTTCCTCTTCCCCAATTCCCCAACGCTGTTCCCCTCCCCCAATTTCCCAATCAAACCTTTTAAAAAAAAAGTCATCTGTGTGTGTAATTTTTAGATTATCCATTCTGTTCCATTCATCTGTCTATACTGATGCCAATATCACAATATCTTTATGACTGTAACTTTATATTGAGTCTTGAAACAGGCAGAGTTAGCTCTCCAACTTTGCTCCTCTTTTTAAAATTCATTTTGGCTATTCTACATCCTTTACGTTTCTATGTGACTTTTAGAATCAGCTTGTCTATCCTCCCCCAGCCCCCACCGCCCCCCCAAAAGCCTCCTCACATTTTAAATAGGAATTGTATTGAATCTATTTGAGGATAATTAACATTTTAACAACATAAAGCCTTTTACTATAAAGGTAGGTCTTTCCATTTATTTCAGTTCTTTAATTTCCTTTGGCAATATCTTGCAGTTTACAGTAACAGGTTTTGCATATTTTTGTCACTTTTATATCTAAGTATTTTATATTTTGATGCTATTATTTTTAGAAAAAATCAATTTCTGATTGTTCATTGCTAGTGTATAGAAATACAATTAAATTATGTGTATTGGTCTGGCAACCCACTAAGCTCACTTATTAGCCTCAGTAACAATTTTTTTTGTACAATGCATCCCATTTTCTAAATAGACAATCATATTGTATGTGAATGCTATTTGTATGTGAAGACAGTTCTACTTCTTCCTTAGCAATCTTAGATAACTTTTATTTATTTTTTCTTGCCTTATTGCATTGGCTAGGAACTCCAATGTGTTGATTAGAAGTAGTGCAAGTGACTATCCTTGTTCTTGGTCTCAAGGAAAAAAGAACACAGTCTTTTAGGGTTATAATGTTGACTGAATATTTTTGTAGATGCCCTTTATCTGATTGAAAAATTTACTTTCTTTTTTTAGCTGAGCCATCCTTCCACCTGTTAGCAGCTCAGCTCGGGCCAGACATCAAACCACTAGTTGCTCAGAGCTCACACTCTTCAGCGAGCTCTTAACCAACTGAGCCACTCGGCCGGCCCGAGTAATTTACCTTCTAATTATCAGTTTTCTGAGAGATTTTTTTTTTTAAAATCAGAAGTGGATTTTGTCTAGTGCTTTTTCTGCATTTATTGAGATAGACATATGGTTTTTCTCTTTTAGTTTCTTAATGTAAATTATATTGATGTATTTTAAAATGTTAAATCAACTTTGCATTCATGGGATAAACCCTACTTGGTCAAGATATATTATTGTTGATTTTATTTTTACATTTTTTATTAATAATTATGGTGTCTGTGTTTATGAGGGATATTGTTTTGTAGTTTCCTTTAGTTTTAATATTATTGTCTGGATTTGTTATCATTGTACTGCTGGCTTTATAGGATGAAATTTTCAACTTTCTGGAAGAGTTTGAATAGAATCAGTTTTATGTCTTCCTTCAGTGTTTGGCAGAATTCACAGATGAAGCCATCTGAGCCTGAAGTTTTTTTTTTGATGGAAGATTTTTTATTTGAAAATTTAATATCTCTAACAGATACAGGGCAATAGAGGCTATTTCATATTGAATAAACTTTGATAGTTTGTGATTTCTCAAGGAATTTTGCATTTAATTTGTTATTACATTTACTAGCCTAAAATTGTTCATAATAGTCTCTTATTTCCCTTTTAATATCTGTGGAATCTGTAGTGATGTCACTTTTTCATATTATCTTTTTGTTTGTTTTGTTTTCTTGATCAGCCTGATTAGAGGTTTATCAATTTTATCATTATTATACAATATTTATTAATTTATTATTACATATAAAATATATGCACATATATTCATTTTAAAAAGCTGTTGGTTTCATTGATTTTTTTTTAAAGATTTTTATTGGGGGAAGGGGAACAGACAAGTTGCTATCATTTTGTTATTCAGTCTAGTTGTGGAGGACATTGCTTCACTGGCCCAAATTGGCACCATCATTGCGCTCTTCCCGGGAGAGGCAGATCAGTCACTGGCTTCTGGACAGCTGCTCCCAGTAGCTGCTGGCTACACACAGTAACCCACGGCAACCCACTGCAGCAGGGGCTGCAGCCTACACCGTCGCTGGCGACTCACGGCAGCCCAGCTCCAGGTTGAGCTGTTGTTCAGCTTCTTAGCTGTAGAGGGCAGTGTCACTGGCCCTCATATGTGGGGTCTGAACCGGGGCCCTATAGCATCCCAAGCCAGCTCTTAACCAACACGCCACTCAGCTGGCCCTTTTTTTTTTAGTTTGTATTTAATTGATTTCCACTGTGATTTTGTGATCTGTATTTCCTTTATTCTGTTTACTTTGGGTTTCATTTGATTTTTTTCTTCAGTTTCTTAAGGTAGAAGCAGAGGTCTAGGATTGGAGATCTTTCTTCTTTTCTGAAATTAACATTTGGTTGTATAAATTTGTCTCTAAGCACTGCTGTGGTCATAACTCACAAATTTTGATATGTTTTATTTCTATTCAGTTTGAAATATTTTTTATTTTCTCTTTTGGTTTCTTTGACTTCTTTTTATTTAGATATGTGCTATTTAGTTCGAATTTTCAGATATTTTTCTGTTTTTGATTTCTATTTACTTCTATTTTGGTCAAAAACATACTTTATACAACTGGAATCCTTTTAAATATGTTTAGATTAATTTTATGGGCCTGAATATGATCTACTTTGGATACATATCCCATGCTTATTTAGAAAGAATGTGTATCCTATTGCTGTTGGATGAGATGAAATATTTTATAGATATCAATTTGATCAAGTTGTTTGATAGTGTATTTCAAGTCTTCCATATCATTAATGATTTTCTGTTCTCTGTTTTATCAAGATTAAAAGAGAAAAAATGTATAAAAGAAATCCTCAAGTATACCTGTGGATTTGTCTGTTTCTTTTCTTAGTTCCATCCATCTTTGTTTCTATTTTGAAGCTCTATTATTAGGTGTATAAATGTTTAGGATTGTTACATCTTATTGATAAATTGACCCCTTAATAATTATGTCATAATGGTCTTTATCCATGCTAATATTCTTTGCTATGAAATGTACTTTGTCTGATATTAATGCCAGCATGCCAGTTTTCTTTTAACTAATATTAGCATTGTGTGTCATTTTCTACCTTTTATTTTTTAAAAAATTTGCTATCCATTCATGATAAAAAGAAAACAGTTGGCAAAGTAGAAATAGAGGGAAACCTCTATATTTTAATAAAATATATGTACCAAAACCTATAGCAAACATCATATTTAATGGTGAAACTCTGGAAGCTTTTCTTTTGAGAGTAAGAACAAGACAAGAAACTTCACTACTCCCACTTTATCAATTCCACATTGTACTAGAGATTTTGGTTAGCACAGAAAGAGCCTTCACACCCCTGGCAAAAAAAAAAAAAAAAAGAAAAATAATTATCACTTGAAAAGGATATAACTGTCCACACAGACTATCCAAAAAGATTCCATAACTAAGTTTCACATTTAATAAGACAGTTTTAATAAGTTTTCTAGATGCAAAATAAATATTTTTAAAAGTTTGATAGAATATTTGCAATGCCATATACCTATAAAGATATGATAATTAACTTGGTGTTGTATTGGATTAAAGATAGTACAATAAAGCAGTGACATAGAATACCAAGCCAAGCAATAAACTCTCTTGATATCGTACAGAGGTGAGCCCTGCAGAGAATTAGATAAAAGAGAGACTTTTCCAAAATAGTCCAAAGACAATTGGGTATCCATATGGAAGAAAAAGAAGTTAGATATCTGTCTCACATCATACACTAAAATCAATTTCAGATGGATTAATGAACTGATTGTGAAAGCAAGTGATGTTGCTTTCTGAAATTTTAGTTCCAGAAGAAGATGCTATTGATTGGCTTTTCCCTGCTGCTCCTCCTCATTAAATATAAGATACCCAGAAATAATTAAACAAAATAATAAAAGGACTCTGAAAGCTGGAAAGAAAAAGGCATATGGACGAGAGATTTCAGGACTTGAGGAATGACAATGTGGTGAGTTCCCTGGGTTTACTTTTTTATCTCCAATATGCCCTTGAACTGGGTACTGAAGAGGCCTACAACCCAGAACCATTAACAGGCATAGACATCCCACCCCCACGCACACCCCAAAAGGAAAGCCTTCTCTTTCTGGCCAAAGACCAGGAAAAGGGAAGCCCAATGGAGATCTAGTGAGGCTCCTCAATCTGTGCTTCATAACTGGGAACCCCAGGAGTGGCAGCCGTGAAGACATAGCCATCTCAAACCTGCTGCATAACCAGGATTCTGGTGGATAGTCTGATCTGATTACAGCAGCAGCAGAAAATCCCCAGGCCACACAGCCCCTGCTCCACAAGCCAAGCTCACTGAGTTGTGTAATCCACAGGCAGCAGTGAAGCCCTAAGCTCTTCATGGCCCCATTGCACAACTGGGGCATTGGTGGGTTATCCCAACCTGGAAAAAGTGGCAACAGTAGTGAAGCCCTGTGTCACCTTTACTTTCACCTAGTGATACTGAGAGGCCCAGGCCAAGGGTTTTGCTCCTGTTCTCCACCAAAGGTCTACCAGCAACAGCAGGTGGCCTAAGGAAGTATCTTCTGCCACTGCAGACAGTGCTAGCAGGCACTGAAAGAACAAAGTAGGCCAAAATAACACTGCAAGGACTCCAAAAACTAAACTTTTGTTAGAACTAAAGCCACAAAAGTAGGCTAGAACCTATATGCTAAACTTAGAAAGAGGAACTTCCTTCTAAAAAAAATTTAGATTAAATCAAGAGTCCTTTAACATAGTTACCAAAATTACCATAATTACAATAAAAAAATTATTGTTCGTACTAAGAATCAGGGGAACAACAAATTGGAAGAGAAAGGACCATCAATAGATGCTAATACAGAGATGCTGGAATTATCTCACAAGCAACTCTCATACAAATGCTCCAATAATCACTTGCAAATTCTCTTGAACAATGAAAAGAGAGAAAATCTTAACAAATAAATAGAAGTTATAAAAAATAACCAGACAGAAAGTATAGAACTCAAAATACAATAACTTTAATTTTAAATGTTACTGGATGGAATCAACAGCAGAATGGAGAAGACAGAGCACAGAATCTATTAACTTGAAGACAAATTAATAGAATTTGTTCAATCCCAACAACAAAGAGAATACAGGTTGAAAAAAGAATGATCTCAGGGATTTATATAACAAATATCTAATGTTCACATCATTGAAGTCCCAGAAGAAATAATGGCTTAGGCTTTGCAAAAGTAGTGAATGGCAGAAACCTACAGGTCCATGAAGCTGAGTAAATGTAAATTAGAATAAACCAAAATAAAATACACACCAAGAAACATAATAATTAAACTTCTTATATTTAATGGCAAAGGAAAAATCTTTAAATCAGCCAAGGAGAAATGACACATTATATAAAAAAAAATGACCCACTTAAATGACAGGATTTCTCATGTGAAAATATGATGCTAGATGGAAATAGCATAACATTTCTCAGTTCTGAAAGAAAATAAGTGGCAGTTCTGAATCTCACGAAACAGACAGCAAGATAGCTGGAGCTATCTATAGGTGTAAAATGGTCTTGATCTAAAGCACACATCCTATATACCAGGGTTGTCAAACTGGCGGGCTGTGGGCCGCATGCGGCCCTCGAAGTAATTTTTTGTGGCCCACGATGCCCTGAAATAAAATGAAAATAGAAAAAATTACGCAGAAAATAGCGCTTAGGGGAGATCGAGGCAATTCCGTACACACAATTCCCTCGTTAACCCTTTAACTACTGAAGACGAGTATACACGTGGCCCAGTGCCTTTCCTGGGGGCCTGTGGGCGTGTATAAACGGGCTGACTCAGTTCCGGCGACATTTGGAAGCGATAAGTCTGCCACTCTCAGTGTCACATAATGTAAACAGATCCCAATAGCGAAAAGGTTAAAAAGAGCACTCAGGTAAAAAAGAATAATTTTACTTTTATAAATACATTAAATAAAATAAATGTTTAAATAAAAGCAATTATATAGTGTTTTAATTATCCTATCCATATTCCTGAATCCTCACTTTAAAATATAAGTTTTACAAAATTTGTAAATGTGATGTGGCCCGCGTGAATCTTGCCTGTTGCACCAAATGGCCTGTGTTTTAATTGAGTTTGACACCCCTGCTATATACAAATATTAACTCAATATCATGAACCAAATTGTATGGGATAAAAAAGCAAGAGAAAACCTTTGATTTCCAAGGCTAAGCAAAGAGCTATTAGATTTGACACCAATAACACAAACCATGTATGAAAAAATAATAAATTAGACCTCATAAGAATTAAACATTTTGCTCTGCAAAAGGCCCTATTACGTGAACAAAAAGACAAACAGACTAGAAGAAAGTACAGTAAAACCTTGGTTTGCGAGCATAATTCATTCCAGAAACATGCTTGTATATCAAAGTGAATTTCCCCATAAGAAATAATGGAAACTCAGATGATTTGTTCCACAACCCAAAAATATTCATATAAAAATGATTACAATAATGTAATATAATACAAAATAATAAAGAAAATACAAAATATAAAGAAAAATAAACAAATTAACCTGCACTTACCTTTGAAAGCCTTCATGGCTGGTGTGAAGGAGACAAGAGAGAGGAAGGTTATTATATAGGATGACTTTCGCTATCACTAACAGAATCACTGCTATCTATTGGCTCAATGGAACTTTTTTCTTTTCATGCAACTTTAACAAGGAACCTATCCAATGACACTTGCTTTTGCCTCCTTTTGAGGATTTCACGGAAATGTGACATTGCATTGTTGTTAAACAATTCATCGCTCACACTGCTACAGCTTTATTCAGGTGGTGCTTTTCTACAAAATTTTGCACTGTTTCCCACATTTTACACATCTCCTTAATCTCATTTGAAGTGAGGGATTTCTCCACCTTTTTCTCCTCTTCCTCTGCAGATGAGATCTCCTCCATAACCTCTGAGCATGGGAGACGATCACCCACAATCCCACAGTGAGGGAGGGGGGGAGAGAAACCATTGGCTCAATTGTGATCATGTGATGTTTGGCATTACATACTATTCGTATTGCTAGATATCACTCATTTATCAAGTTAAAATTTATTAGAAATGTTTGCTCATCTTGCAGAACACTCACAGAATAAGTTACTCACAATTCAAGGTTTTATTATATTTACAAACCAACCACATGTCTAACAAAGAAATTGTATCTATAATACATAAAGAACTACCAAAGCTCAACATTAAAATAAACAAAAAATCCATTTAGAAAATGGGCAAAAGACATGCATGGACATTTAAACAAAGAGCATATACAGACGACAAGTAAGCAAATCATTATCCATCAGAGAAATGCAAATTAAAACTACTGTGAAATAGAACTACACATCTATTAAAATGGCTAAAGTAAAACATGGTGATAACACTAAACATGGAGAGGATGTGGAGAAACTGGTTCACACATATATTGCTAGTGGGAATGTAAAATAGTATAGCCACTCTAGAAAATAATTTGGCATTTTCTTTATAACTAAAAATGGACTTACCATAGGACCCAAAAGTCATACATTTAGGCATTTATTCCAGAGAACAGAAAACTAATTTTCACACTGAAGCTTGTACAAGAACATTCACAGCAGCTTTGCTTGTTATATGCCCAAACTATAAACTGCCCAATGTCCTTTACTAGGGGGAAGGTTAAATAGGCTGTGGTACATTTATATCATGGTTACTATCAGCAATAAGGAGTCAACTTGATACTGCAACAACTTGGATGAACCTCAAGGAAATTATGTTGAGTTTAAAAAGCCATTGTCAAAAGGATAGATGCTGCATGATTCTATTTGTACAGCACTCATGAAATAACATAATTATAGAGATAGAGAACAGATTAGTGGTTGCCCAGAGACAAGGACTGGGGGAGAGAAGGTAGCTATAAAAGGGTAGCATGAAGGAGTCTTGTGATGATGATACAGTTAAGTATACGGATTGTAGTGGTGGTTCCACCAAGCTACACATGTGATAAAATTGCATAGAGAGATAAAAATACACACACACACACATGCATATATATATATGAGAGCATGTATAGCTGGTGAAATTTGAATATGCTCTATAAACTGTAGCAATGTCAGTTTCCTGTTTGTGATATTTTATTCTAGTTATGCAAGATATTAACATTGGAGGAGGCTGGGTGAAGTATGCATGGAAGTCCCTCTTACATTTTTTAGCACCTTTTTGTGACTATAATTATTTCAAAATAAAAAAAAATTTTTAATTATATTGCTTTTTAGATGGTAAAATAGAATATCCTTATAACATCAAGGTAGGGAAGAATTTCTTTTTTTTTTTTAATTTTTATTGTTAGTTTCAGGTGTACAGAACAATGCAATAGTTACCCTTTTCACCCTCACAAAGTAACAACCCCCCTCCCCCCGGGAAGAATTTCTTAAATGAGGTAGAAAACGTCCTAGATATAAAGAACATTTCCTAGTTTTCAAAGTTAGTTAAACTTTTTGTATCACTTATAATTACTTATCATAAAATCTCATTTTCAAATTATTTTCTAGCTTGGCTTCTGTTACTTAAATGTATCTAAACTTTTATTTTATCTTTTGGACTTCTATATTTATTTGTTAAACAAATACTGAGCACCTATAATGTGCCAGGAACTCTTAGCTGTGGGATATAGTAGTGAACAAAATATATTTTACAAATAGATACGCTCCCAATCCTGTCAGGCCTTACAATTTTGATGCCTGTTGGTGGGTGAGAAGACAAAGAATTGTATAAGTAAATAAGTAAAATACAGTAGTATGTCATTTGGTAATAAGTGCTAGGGGAAAAAGAAAATCATGGAGAGTTTCACTCAAGATGACTGAGCAGGGAAATACTGTGCTTGCTGCCTCCTGTGATCACATTAAAATTACAACTAAATTGTACAACAATCAACATGGAGAACCATGTGAAGACTAAACAGAAGTCCTATAACTAAGGATAAAAGAAGGAGCCACCTCAAGACTGGTAGGAGGGGGAGAGATGTGAAACAGGTCAGCCCCACACCCACACGTGGTGGTTAAGAATCGGGAGAGACATCTCTGCTACAGAGGTATCCCCTGAAGAGTGAGAGATCCCAGCCCCACACTCGGGCTTCCCAGGCAAGAGCACCAGTTCCAGAAAGAGGAGCTCCCACAACACCTGGCTGTGAAAAATCAGCAGGGATTCCATCCATTTGGGTGAGATAGAAGGCAGCTGGAAAACCAGACATGTTCTTAAAGGGCCTGTGCACATACTCTCTCACTCCCAGGCACTCACCCTGGGCTCCGGTGAAGGAACTGTGGCTTGGGAGATACTAGACACCTACAGGAAGAGACTGATCTGTGTGGCTTCAGAGCAAGGGCTAGGGGAAGCTGCCATTGTCCCTGTGTTGAGTACTCTGCCCACATGGCCAAGTATGAATTTTCACTGACCTAGTGAGTTCTGCTAACTCCACTCTGGTGACTCCCTTGGAATTCCTACCCACCCAACTTGCCTAAAGTCAGGGTATTTTTCATGGCTGGCAGGCAGCTAGTGGTGGCCCATGTTGCAGTCTTTCTTGGACAACTTTCTCAGGCCCCAGGCAGGTGGAGGCTGGCCTCGGTGTACTCTGAGCCTTTTGCAGAGTGGCCCCAGGCTCAGGGCTGGCATCAAACCTGAATATGTATTAACCTGTTGAACACCACTAACCCCATGCTGGTGACATCCTAAGACCCCATCCAACCCTCATACCACCAAAGGCCCTTTCAGTAGCTGAGCCTTATGGACAGCTGGCCAGGTGGCAGCAAGCTTTGGGGTACCCTGGGCCTTTTGCTGAGCTGTCCCAGGTCTAGTACTGGTGACAGCCAGCTCTTAGTGTGGCCCCTCCAATGCACCTCTAGGTCCAGCACAGGCACCAATTAACTATGGGTCACTTTGTAGCTTCTACCAGGTAGCCCCAGACCAGTCACAGGCAGCAGCTGACTTGGGCTTGAACAGCAGCCCCTCCCAAGAGGCCCCAAACACAGCATATCTGGTGGCCAGCTTCAAACCACAACAGAACATCACCTGACTAGCCCCACAAGCAGCAAACCCAAAGAGTGGTCTCAGCAGGCACCAGAGTCCACTGGGGCAAATGCTGCTCCATGGGGTCAGTCCCACACAGCAGCTCATATGCTGTGGCCATGGCCAGCCCTCACACCAGTCAGTCTGAGGGTCCATTCCATCCACTGATGTGCCAAAAGCAATCAAGATTTAAATAAAACAGGAAGGCACTCACAACCCACACAAGAGAGACTACTGGAGCATTGGCTCAGGTGACCAGACAGTGTGAGGATACCTACTACATAAGGCCACCTGATCAAGAATGGGAGACATAGTAGAGCTACCTAATACGTAGAAACAAACACAAAAAGCAGCCCAAATGAGGAAACAAAAAAATATATCCCGATTGAAATAAATGGAGTAAACTTCAGAAATAGAACTAAATGAAATGGAGTCAAATAATCTACCAGATATAGAGCTCAAAACAGTGGTTATAAGGATGAGTAAGGAACTTAGTGACAAAGAGATAGTAAGCATAAAAAAGAATATAGAAACCATAAAAAAACAGTCAAAACGAAAAATTAACTGAGATGAATACACTAGAAGGAACAAACGACAGGTTAGATGAAGCCAAGATAATGGAAGCAACCTATGTATCCATCAATTGATGATTAGATTTTTTTTTAAAAAAAGGTGATACACACACACACACACTGGAATATTACTCATCCATAAAAAGAATGATATCTTACCATTTGTGACAACATGGATGGACCTGGAAGGTATTATGCTAAGTGAAATATGTCAGACTGAGAAAGACAAATACCATATGATCTCACTTATATGTGGGATCTAAAGGACAAAACGAACAACAACAACAAAAAATACAGATACAGGGAATGAACTGATGGTTGCCAGATGAGAGGGGAGTTCAGGGCGTGGGGTGAAAAAGGATTAAGAAGTACAAATCGATAGTTACAAGAGTCATGGGGATGTAAAGCGCAGGGAATATAGTCAATAATATGGCAATAACTATGTATAGTGCCAGGTGAGCACTAGACTAGGCAGAGGGATCACTTAGTAAATCATATAAATGTGTAACCATCATGCTGTACACCTGAAACTAATATCAAATAATATTTAATGTCAACTATAATTGAACAATTAAAAAGGTGGGGAGAAAGGTAAGGAGAATAAGAGGTTCAAATCTCCAGGTATAAAACAAATAAGTCATGAGGATGTAATGTACAGCATAGGGAATATAGTCAATAATATTGTAATAACATAGTATGGTGTCACATGGTTGCTGGACTTATTATCATGGTGATCATTTCTTTAGGTATATAAATGTTGAATAATTATGATATATACCTGAAACTAATATAATATTGTATATTTGCTATATTTTACAAAAAATAAATTATGGAAGGGGAATAAGGATGATAGAGAGAGATAAAGTGTGCACTTTTATAAAGCATGGTTAGGGGGTTGTCCTCCCGGAGGAGTCTTTTGGGCAAAGAATTGAAGGAGGTGAAGAGTGTGCCATGAAGCTATCTTGGAGGAGAGTGCTCAGAAAAGAGAGATGAGCAAGAGAAAGACTTCAAAGAAGACATATGCTTGGCCTATTCAAGGACATGCAAGGGGGTCAATGTGTCTGGAACCGAGTGAAGGAAAAAATAATAGAAGATGAGGCCAGAGTGGTAATGAGACCAGATCCCTATGATAGATCCTGTGGGACACTGTAAGTACCATTCTTGCACTCTACATCAGTGGTCTCAAAGTATGGCCCCAATCACCAGCATCATTACTTGGGAATGTGTTAGAAATGTAAATGCCCAGGTCCTTCTCATACCTGCTGAATTAGAAATTACATAAGTGAGGCCAGTAATCTATTTTATTTTTTTTATTATTTATTTTTTGATTAAAGTTTATTGGGGTGACAATAAACTTTGTTTGTAAAGTTACATAGGTTCCAAGTGTACAATTCCGTAATACATCATCAATATGTCACATTGTGTGTTCACCACCTAAAGTCAGTTCTCCTTCCATCGCTATATATTTGATCCCTTTTACCCTCACTTACCACCCCCATCCCCACTTACCCTCTGGTAACCACTAAACAATTGTCTGTGTCCATGAGTTTTTGTTTCTTCATTTTTAACAAGCTCTCTAGGTGAGTCTGATGTACACTAGTTTAAGAAACACTGCTCTAAGAGACATAAAACCATCTGAGAGCTTTGAGCAGAGGAATGACACAACCTGATATCCTTCTGGCATCTATGTTGAAATTACTTTGTAGGAGGAGCAAGGGCGACCACAGGGGGACTAGTTAGAAGACAATGATCCATGGAAAACTTGGTCTAGAGTCATAGCAGTTGACATGGAGAGGGGGTTACACTCACTGATTGCCAAAGGCTCCACTCTCCACGTGAATTATTTTCTTTAGAGCTTAAGTACATGGTTACACATGTAGTTTCCATAGAGAAGATACTCAGATTCATGTACTCACACTTTGCAAAGCTCTGTCCCTTATATTTAACTCCAGTATATTTTGTAGGGAACTATCACCATATTTTCGCTTAGTGGAACTACTCTGCCTGCTTCAGTATCTGCAGCATATACATATGCTGATACATATACTTCCAAAGGAGTTTAATGTTTCCATTTCTGGACTCCATTATCTCCCATAGGACCTATCAATTCCCTTACTGTAGGAATCAGGTCACTCTGACTTCAAAGTCCATTTTAATAAATTATTTTGTCATCCATTATCCCATGAAGTGAAACCCAGGCTAGGATGACAAATGTCATTTTGCAATAGTGAGGTATGTTTTCCCAAGTATGGTTGGGCTGGTTTTTATGGGATCACTACAGCCAAAGAACTTGCAAGCCTCTGGTTGGTTCAGTTGTAAATGTTGACAGTGACAGGTGACAAGAATGAAATGCATGTTTATAAGAATTACATGCATCTCTTGAGTTTTCATTTATTTGATCTTTCTGAAATTAATCTTAGGGTTTCTACAACATGTAAGGCTAAACACATGTCACTTATTTTGAACTTAATACAGTGCATGGAAATGTTTATAAGAATTAGAGGCACTTCAGAGTCTATCATGGGGATAAGCTATTGACACAATCTGCTTATGCCTTCTGAAACCTCTATTTAGTCACAAACAACTATATATTGTTCTTTTAAGAGTTCAATCACTGAAATCATTGTTGTGTCTGAAAAGAATGAGATTGTTAATTGTGTTACAATAAAATATGTGAGTAAATAAACAAAGTGCATTCATTCATATTTTATTATAACTGTTAGGATTTGCTAGAACAGCATTCATTATACTGGGTACAACTAGTAGATTGTCTCATGCCAAGTCCTATTGACTGTTAATGACTACTTGGAGCTCTGTGTGAAGAATCCTAAGACTGAGCCTGCTTATAGTAAGAAAGAGGGTCACATTTGGTACGAACTGTCTACCATTGGTGTGGGTGATGGGGGTGGTGGGGGCTTTGGAGCCTCATACTGTCTAACCCTTCCACTGAAGCAAAAAGAATCAGCTCTATTAAGGTAAATTTAAAAATCCCCAAACTAGATATCTCTCTTGGCTCTCCACTCTGCATGTGGTCATCTTTCTCTAATTTGCATTTTTCTCATGACCCCACTGCTCATCTAGTTGCCATTCTATCTAGTGTAAAATTCTTGATTTGGCTTCAAGGGCCCTTCTGGTCTCTCTTCACCCCACCTATGCATATTCTCTCCCATAGGTCCTCTATGCACACCCTTCATTCCAGTTACCCTGCCTTCCTTGTCGTTCCACACAGGAATATTGATAATTTTGTCTCTGAGCATTTGCTTAGGCTACCATATCAGTATGACATGCCTTCCCTCCTCCTCTTGTCTGTTCAATTTCTACCCATCTTTTAAGGTGTGGTACCAGTTTTTTATAGACTATACAGTCTTTTCTCATTACCCTGACCCTTCTCCTCTGACACGCCAATTCTTGATTTCACAGAAGCCTTGAGTTAGCTGCAGAAGACATAAACCATACCTTTCTTAAAGAAAAAAAAAGATGAAATATAGAAAATTAAGTGGTGTTGGAAAGTCTGGAGGAGAATGCTCTAGGCTGGGCTTCTAAAAAGACTCACAAAATATCACAGAAACCATTTACCTGGGAAGCTGCTCCCTAGACCCAATCAGAAAGGTGAGGAAACAGGGAATAAACCCTAGAACATTTGTTTTTAGGGACATACCATTTTAGGTAAAGTCCAAGAATCAGGGTGCAACAACCACTATAACTTTTGTCACAAGGGCCATATCAATCCTGCTAGAGCACACTGGAAAAAAAAAAAAAGGATGCCTTATGCCCAACATCTTGGCATCCAAGTATCTAGTAACTAAATTCCGGAACATGCTGCATAAACACCATACCTCCTGTTCATGCTTGCCAGCAGAAAACAGACACCTGAAAGGAGGCCCCACCTCTGCTGTCTAGATCTTGCATAAATAGACATGACTGCCTGACCCTAAATCTCAACATCCAGGTGACGGAGCCTGGGAAATGTAGATTTTAGCTTTCTATAATACAGAAAGGCACACCAGAAACAGAGTGGAATGAGTATGGGCATCTATCTGCCGTATTTGTCATAGCCATCACAACTTGTTACAAAGTTGCAAATCGACTCCTGTCATTTTTCTGTTTAAAACTATTTAATGCCTCTGAATATTCTTCAGCATGAAAACTTAACTCTGTATTATGGCATATAAAACTCTTTGCTGGGCAAAGGGGACATGGACAGTGCAAATGGAAAATAGGACTTATTATTTAGGAATGGGATTTCTATCTTTAGGACACTAGAGTTCCCTCCTGTTTTATGTCATAAAGTGGCCAAAAACATGGTTTTCTGATATTGTATTTTTCAAGATATTGCTTCTCTGACTTCCTCCTCCATTTTTATCTGAAACTTCCCTTTTTTATGCTTCTTTTGTCCTTGTCCTGCCCAATTTGGTTTATATTCCAGAAATTTTTCCTTGGTGTAATTCATGTTTTGCCTTGGAAGCAAGCTTTAGTTGGTTAGTTCCATGAGGTTTTAGGGTCCATCCTGGTTCAGTACCATCTGTTATTATTGCATTCACCCACATTGCACAGTCAGTATTGTACATATCGCACTGTATGCTTGCATTCACCCACAAATTGGACCCTGCAGAATCCCTTCCTATTTTTGGCAGCTGTTCTATGTGCTCCACACTTCTAGTGAATACCTATTGGCATTTTAGTGTTCTCATATTCCTGGAGTCATCAGAGCCCAGTTGCTTTTGCTTCTTTTCTCCAGTACAGATGCTGGAATCCCATGGGTCTTAAACATGTTGGTGGTCTACGCCTACATATTTGGGTCTTCATCAGGAGTCCATGACTTCTCCAGTATTCTAGACGTTTTTCATGGTGCTTTGGTTTTGATATTCTAGGTGCTTGATCTTTTTTCTTTTTCCAATGAGACAATCAAGGGAAAAATAAAAACTATTCTATTACTGTCATCATCTTCTTTTAAACATATAAAATAAATAGAAAATCATCTATTACTCTGAATTCACCCCCAGTCTTGTTTTTAAAAAGGATTGTAGTAAAGTCTTAACATCATGGAGAATAATGGTTTTGCAGGGATCCCTCCAACAACCACTAAGTTGGCATTTTTGGTTTGTCTCTCGTTCCACCCAAAGGTTCCTAAGTTGGGCCAAACACAGCCCCTCTCCACTCTCTTTTTCCTGTGGGAAATAGATGATTCTTTAAAAAAAAATTTTAGGTGCTTCAGGTGGCATTGTTAAAGCAGAGGCTGGACACTGTCATCAATGATGTTAATGAATTCTAACCATCTTTCATCTTCTCATCACTCACTCAAGAGTTAAGGTGTGGTGTGGGAAGATTAGGTGCAGCTTTTTGGCCAAGTCTAGGATTGTTCCTGTGATTTGCTTGCTATAAATAGAGAATGAAACTAGTATTTCAGTGTTGGTAGCATACAAGTTAACGCTACAGAGTAGGTGCTTCTTCTACAATAGGAAACGAGTTAGATATTGGAACGGAGGTGGGGAGAAAGATAAGTTTCTATTGCAATCCATCTGTTTGGCTGATGAAACCCACTTACTCTTTCTTAAATTTTAAAACCTATCAAAAACTAAAATAAATAAACGAAGGAAGGAAGGGAAAAAAAGAGAGAAATTAATAATAAGGAAATGAAACTATCTTTCATACAACTAAAAAATAGCTCTTTTGCCAAAGGGAGACAGCCTAAGAGCTTTCAGTTCTTGCTCCATAGTCATGTACAGGATTTCTGGTGATGTTATTTTAGTGTTAGGCAGTCCATATTGAGACATTCAACACTATCAATGTACATTACACCAAATCATGACAAAAGAGAAAGAAAAAGGAAGAGGAATTTATAATACCACAAGAAAAAAATGCAGATAAATGCTATATCTATTTTTTTCCATGGCTGATTATGACACTGCAGTTAATTTTTATGACTTCCTTTCTGTATTACCTATTTAATGCTTCCTTTGACTTTAGGTAGCACCTCAGCTAGTTGGAATTCTTTCCTGGGTGAGGCGTCACATGTGACTCATGCCTTCACTTTTGAGGGAACTAAGCTTAAGCTGTTGATGATCCTGCCTGTAGAGACTTCCATGAACTTTTACCACCGTGAATGATGCCACTAGTAGGTGTCCCAGGAGAGCCCCTGAATTTATTCCTTTTTCTTCCCTGCTCCCCTTTTGCAGTAGCAATTTTATTTCATCTTGATACTGAAGATGATCTACAAAATCATTTTTTTTCATGTTCTCTCAGGAGCATGAGAAGCATGAAACATCTAGGAGGCAATTATAACTTCTGATTTGGTGGAATAATTTTTGTGTTTCCTTATGGAAACATACCCCACTGAGAGGTAATGTAGCATAGTGGTTTAAAGGTATGAGCACTGAACATAAATTGCCTTGTTCAAATTCCAGCTCCGTCATTTACCACTTCTCTGCACTCAGTCTTAATGTGCAAAATGTGGACAATATAGCATTTACTCATAGAGTTGTTATCCTAGCTAAGTGAGTTATCCCAAGTAAATCATACAGAACAATGCCTGGTACATAAGTGTTTGTTAAATATTAGCTATTATCACTGAGCACTAAACAAACAGAACACAGTTGTGAGGACAGGAAACAAACAAAAAACAATCAAGAAGTTCACTAGATATAACTGTAAGTCTTGTGCAACCCCTCACCATTCCACGTATATATACTTTCACTTCTTCATTTCTGGACATGGAAAGTACATTAATGGGAGAAATATCACCATATATTTCTTGCTTATTCAAAGCATACTAGTACAATTTATCCTATACAATGTATTCCAGTTTCCCAAGATTCTCACAACTGCACTGATCTTTACAAGGGTCCACATCCTTGTTCCATAAGGCTATCTACTTCTATTAGGTGATAGCCAATGACACAACCAATGAATTCCATGGTTACTGACCCATTGTTTTAATTCTTTTCTATAAAATATTATTATATTATTAATATTTGAATTATTTGATAAAAATAGTGTTCTGTGGACTACCATAATGATATATGTCATTATTTACATCACATCATGTGACAAAATCATGTTGAGAAGGAAAGGAAATCTTAAACCAGAATAACTTTCTCTTCCAAAGCGGGTAAATCATTGCCCCTTTTCAATAGAAGGGTTCAGTGTAATCAGCCTGCCAATAGGAGGCTAGGTGATCACTTTGAAATATGATACCATATCAGGGACTAAAATTGTTGGTTATTGCTTCTACAGATTGGTGAAGGAAAGTCCTTATTCTTAGTCCTTGTTCCTGTCAGCTCTTGGTTACATGGACCTGGTGTTTCATGTGTGAAATACCACTATATATTGTTTACTTATTCAGAACATAGACTGTACTCTGAAGAATAGAATCCTAGTACCAATTTTACTTTGTTCAAGAGAACATTGAGTAATGTTTTAGTTTTCTATTGCTGTCATAAAAAATTACCACAAATCTGGTGTCTTAAAACAACACAAATTTACAATCTCACAGTTTTGTAGGTCAGAAGTCTGGCATGGGTCTCATGTGGCTAAAATCAAAGTGTCAGCAGGGCTGTATTTCTTTCTAGAGGCTCTGGGGAGAATCCATTTCCTTGCTCATTCAAGGTGTTGACAGAGTTCAATTTTTTTGAGGTATAGGCTTGAGGTCTCCCCTTCCTTGCTGGTTGTCAGCTGACGGCTGTTCTCAGTATTTAGAGGTCCTTGTATTCCTTAGCTCACGCCCTAATTTATCTACCTTCAAAGCCAGCAACCATGGGTTGAGTTCCTTTCACTTTGAATTGTTCCTGACTCTTCTGTTACATGACTCAGACTCTTATTCCAGGAAATGTTCTCAACTTTTAAGGCCTCATGGGATTAGATTGGATACACCTGGGCAATACAGGATAACCCTCCCATCTCAAGAGCCAAATCCTTAATTAAAGACATCTGCAAAGTTTGTTTCACTAAGTAAAATAACATATTCACAGGCTCCAGGGATTAAGGCATGGACATCTCTGAGGGGTCATTATTTTTTCTACCATAAGCAAGCACTGCAATGTTTGGAGAAGAAAGCTGACTAATATCTATATGATTCTCTGCAGTAGGAAACTGACAATTACTCACATGGGACACAATAATATCATACCAATCCTCAAATTTTACTCATTCTAACTCCCTAACTATTTGGCTAAACCATTAGCAACCACCTAGATCCTTAACTCAGTTCATCACTCTTTCTAGGCAAAATGGAATAAGAGATGTACTGGTGAAAAGAAAGTTAAGACATTTCTGACAAAGTCATAAAGGTGTACACTTGTCCCATCAAGTGAAAGAAAATTGCTTCTAGTGTCCTCCATTTGTTGGAAATTGAGGAGAAAAAAAGCATTTGTCAGATTAATAACTCCATACTCAATATCAAGGGCTGTACTGATTTGTTCTAATAAGAAGACCATGAAAGGAAAAGCACCTGCAGTTAGAGTCATACATTATTAAGCTCACAATAATCCACTGCCATTTTCCAAGGTTCATCTATCCTTGGCAGGATAAACCAAAAAAAAAAAAAAGTCTGTGAATTGGAATCATCACTCCTGCATTTATCCAAGTATTTGACACTGACACTAATTTCCATGATACTCATAAGGATGTGCTTTCTACTTATTCATTAATTGGTAGGAAGCAGAAAGTGTAGAGTCTTCCTCTTATACCTTTCCCCCCATGATTCTCTTCTTCCATTGGTAAAAATGACTGAAAGTGGGTTATTGCTCAGTATATTTATTTCATTAATTGCCATGGTTTTTGATGTCCATTGGTCTACTCATGTGACTCAGGCCAAAACTCCATTTGTTATCTGTCTTGCATAAGCCTCCATTCTGACAGATCACTGAGGTGTCCTGAGCACCCAGTCAGTAGTATCATTTTAGACCTGATATGCAATATATATAAAGATTTAGATATTTACCTTTCTGAGAGATTATATATCCACAAGTACCTTTGGCAAAGAAGAAGAGGAAGATTCTAAGTCTGCACTGAGACACTTGTGCAGCTTCTTTCCCCAAGTACCTTCCCTTCGTTCAATGGTTTGTGTTTCTTTGAACTTGAGTCTAGGAATTGGATAAAGGATCATGACCACCATAACATGGTGGCAGTTCAAGTCAAGCCTCCGCGTATTCAGTTATACTCATAAAGTAGGACTTAATAGGTGTGGCAGAGAAAGTAATATTCACAAATGTTCTACCTGGTCCATCTCTTTCTTTGCCCCCTTGTAGTTAGGCGGTACCATATGACCAGCTCTGCTCAGTGACCTGTGAGCAGAAGTAACATGTGTACCTTTTGGCCTGAAGCCTAGTAGAGCAGGTATGAGCTCTCCATATAGTTTCTTCCATTATCATAGAAGCTGGGAACAGATCACAAGAATGAAGCAGGCTTGGTCTCTACGTCACAGCATGATCAAGAGCCCTAGAGAGTCACTCGATCTGCAGCAGACTTTGTGTAAATGAGAAATAAACTTCTAAGTGCTGAATCACTGACACTGGGGGGTCATTTTATTAGCACATTTTATTAGTACATCTAATTCGTTGGGGAACCAATCCATACAGTCAAAGAACCCCATGAGTAATCAACCACCATTAATGACCTTGTGGATTAAACCATTCTATTTACCATGATGATACTTCTTTCTGTTATGGCAATTAAGCTCATTCTGCCTCTGCCAGTTGTTTCTATGCTTGGTTTTTTCCTTCCTGGACTCCTTTCATCACATTGAAACCAGGGAGCCCATTTTAACCAGAGCACCTTCCTTAACATCTCTGGATTACACAGAACAGTCACAAAGTGTTTCTCAAAGATGTTCTCACTTCCTTTAGCAACAACTATCTCAAGACTTCATTGAGGAGAGTCTTTCCTCCCCTCACCCTCCCCACTGACCCCCCAGCCAGGGACTTAGGGAGTAGGTGGGTGCATTGTGATTAATCTATTTCAGACTTCCTATATCCCTCCAAATTCAAATTCCTTTATCTACACTAGGCCAAAATGTTTAGCGACAATTGGTATCTCAATTTTATTTAGTGAGCATTAGTGCTGAATGCAGGTGTACATTAGCCAGTTATACAAATTATTATTGCCCATGTCAGAAAGCAAACCAAAACAGGGATCTTTGGTAAATACATCCAAATTGATAAATTCAGTTCAATATAAAGTTGTTCCTTCCAACTTGATGAGGATCCTTTAAATTCATTCCCACATGCATTCTAAAGACTTTTGCAGATATAAATTAACAAAGTTCTGCAACTCTTTTGGGATAAGTCTCTTCCTTGATTTGATTTATTGTTTTCTCCTTAGAGTATGCTGTGATCTAATTTAATTACAGTTTTGGAGAAAAGAAAGGGTTGGGGGCAGAGGTAGAGAGAGTAGATCAAAAGGGAAATTGGTTTGTTGTTTTAAGGCAACTCAGTCATGGACACACAAAGGCTGTTTTCAAGGGCATGGGAAGTTCAGTGTCAGGTTGGGGTCCTGGATAACAAGATATCTCCAAATTCTGCCGTGTATATCTAATCCAGTGTTTCAATGCCCTCTTCTTTACTGAACAGAGGCTCAACTGAAGAGACATTACAAGTTGGTTAATTCAACAGATGTCACAATTTGGCAATCTGAAGGGGGAAAAAATCTGACAAATTTATTTTTACTTCTCTAAATCCTAAAGATGCAACTGAAAAAGAGACTCTTTCATACTGTTTATACAAAGCTTGATAAATTAGAATTTTAAGTGCTTATTTTCTTTTAAAGAATCATCAAATGCCAAGATAAGTAACTCCATTACCCTGTAGTCCTTGAACTAGCAGCAACAACAGTCCCCCAAGGTTTGCCCTCCATGAGCACTTTATTCCAGATGACTAAAGGTAATACTTTATTTTGCTACTGAGTGTCATAGACCAGAATTCTATCCCGGAATACTAGTGGAACATTAATTGCTTTTTGCCTTATCTACGCTAGATATCCAATCCCAGATTTCCCAGAATTTACTGGAGGTGTATTTATTACAATGTGCTCACTATGTGCCAGAAACTTTTCCAAGCAGTTTTCATATATTAACTCTTTATGCATTCAAACAACCCAATGAGAATGGCACTATTTTTATCTACACTTAAAAATGAGGAACTGGGGCTGCTGAGTGGCGCGTTGGTTAGGAGTTGGCTTGGGGTATCAGCTCTGAGCAGCAGGGCCGCATTTCGGATCCCACATGAGGGGCCAGTGACGCTGCGATGTCTACAGCTAAGATTGTGAACAGCAGTTCCACCTGGAGCTGGGCTGCCATGAGTCACTGGCTACGGTATAGGCTGCAGTAGGGGCTGGCCGGCAGCTAGTGTGCGCTTTCGTGAGCTGCCGTGAGCCACGGTGAGCAGCCATCCAATGGCCAGTGAGCGACTGCCTCACCCGGGAAGAGCATAATGATAATACCAACATGGGCCAGTGAAGCGACGTCCTCCACAACTAGACTGAAGAACAAAAGGACAGAAACTTGCCTGTTCCCCTCCCCCAATTCCCCAATAAAAATCTTAAAAACAAAACAAACAAACAAAAAAACCCTTATCCCCAACCTTCTCCTTTAAAAAAAAAAATGAGGAACTGATACACATAGAGTCTAGTTCACAGAATTTGTAGGTGGCAAACCTGGAGATTTAAATCCAGGCAGTCAGGTTCCTGAGTCCTGTTTTTAACCAGTGTGATTTGCTACCTCTCAATTTGAAAGAGGGTTCTTATCAGTTGGTATGCTGCCATTTACAAGAAATAGAAACTAATTTTCGCTATCTTAACAAACTGATGTTTCATTAGAAGGTTGTCAGAATTGACAGAAGCAGGCTAGACGACCAATCTCGGATAACAAACAGAAACTGAGGTCCCTATAGTGGGCCAAGGAGAAGGAAACTCAATAACCATTCTGTAGAAGAAATTATCTGGCTAGGACATTGCTTTCGTCACTACTGTAGCTATCACTGCCATCTTCATGATAGAATCATAACCACTCCATCATATTGTCACTCATTCAAATGTCAAATTTCAGAGCAGAAGCCTCTGATCTTTTAAACTTGTTCACCTGCCTGTGCTATGGCTGCCAAGAAATGGAGAGACAGAGGATTGGACAGTTTTGGCTTGTCTTTTGGGGAGAGGTGAAGACCAGCTTCACAATGAGAATAAATGCAATGAGATGATCTCACAAATAGTAGAGGTTGCTTGACAGACATCAAAATGCTATCTGTTCACTAAAACTTGTAACACTTAAAGGAATTGTGACTCTATCATTTTATTTGTGCCTGAATATACAAGGGATCAAGGAATATTGCTCAGCCTTCCCACCCTCCAAATCTCTCCCAATTTCATTGTATATTTGGATAGACTTCAGTAAAGAGAGGTAAACCAACTATCCCCACCCCCATCCCTGAAATACAGCTGGCTAGATGCAAATTCTAGGCTCAGTCTATTTAATGAGGCTATTTTTTCCCAATGACTTTGCAAACCCAGGACACACCCTAGACTATTCTAAGCTTGGAGCTATTTCTTATGTCCCTTTGTGGTATTGGTTACCCACAACCCCAGTAGTCCCAGCCCATGCCCCAAACCATAGAACTCAGCCCATCTGGCTTTCAGACAAAATCTGATATACTGGTCAGCAACTGGCTGTTAAAAATCTCTTGTCTTTTGAAGATATCAGAATAGGCCAACTGCCTAGATTCCTTGCACTCTCCTCTTCCCCATCCCAATCAATCTGGAAGCACTATAAAAAGAAACGTCAGGACAATAGACTCAGGTGATGCAGATAAAATAGAAAAATAACTGAGAAGATTCTGCTGTTGTTCTTTCCACCGTTGCCTTAGAAAATGCTTGCCCAAGACCTATGGCTACTCACAGCTTTAGTCCAGTTGTCCTCAGGAGTGAAATCAAGGGAGCACAGAAGCTGTACCTGTGAGAAGCTGATAAACAGGTGTGGACTCAAACTCTAGGCTTTTGCTTCTTCACCCTACCCATCCTTGTCTCTTTTTAAAGTTGTCTGTCTTCATGAGCGACAGGCAAAGTGTTGAACTAATTAGTTGTTTGTAGAGCGAGTAGCTATCGACTGTGTTTTCCAATGACTGCTCTCTTCACCCTAGGGCTCATTCACCTCCTACCTTACAAATTCACCTGGACTCCCACAGACTGGGGTCAGACTTTCCCTCAAAACATTGCCTGACAGATAACTAAAACACCCATAGAATCTAGAAAGCTCCTGGTCAGAGTATTTGAGCTTGAATATAAAAGTGAGTAGGGAGAAAGAAAAGGCAGCTCCACTTAAAAGAAAAAACACTACCCAGATCACTCCATCTCCAGAGTGGTGCCCTCTTTATTTTGGAATTTCATTATTCCTAGTTTTCCTGCTTGCCTACACTTTACCTGCATACCTTACAAAGAACTCTCCTTGTGGACATCTGCAGTCAGTCTTCCCAGTGCTGAACTGCAGATGTGAAGATGTGGCTCATGAAACCTACACCAGGTTACTAAACTAATGTACAAAGTTCTTTATTCATAAATATTAATAAACAGCCACAAGATACATGAGTAAAACCTATACTAGAAAATGAAGGTGTAAGGTGGACAAACAGAGTTGACCATGGATGAAACAGAGATGATAGAGGGAACAGAATAGAATTTTATATACATTTGAGAGGTTATTGCAACCATAAAAAGATGCAATAAAAAAATAAACAGAGGAAACTAAAGAATCTATCAGAGGAAACTAAAGAATCTATATTATTAACTTAAAAATTAATAAACCAGTTAATAAAATAGACATGGTTGAAGACAAAATTGTCTACTTATAAGGTAAAAATCAAGAAAATCAACTATAATGCAGAAGAGCAAAAAAAAAATGAAGGATGTGAAATTTTATAGAAAAGTTGAGACTTAGCAAATTGAGGTCTAGTATCTATGTAGAAGAATTTCCAGAAGAAAATGTAATCAAATAACAATGCAACTATAGTTCCCACAGTCAAAGAAAGACATACACTAGCAATAATGTTTATATTTCCATGTTTTCTTTTCTTTCATTTTTTGTCTTCTTGTTACTCATATACCTTGTTCTTATTTTCTGTTCTCTTAATTTTCTGTTTCTTTTGTGGTTAATCCTGTTTATTCCACAAATGTGAGCAAAATAGGTTTAAAAAGATCTACTTGGAACTTCTAGTTCTAATCATGCAGAAGTAACTGGTATTGGGCTTATACTCCTGCCATAAACAACTATAAAAACTAGACAAAGATATGTAAACATTTTTGTTTGTAGGCATTGGGAAAAAGCCAGGGCAGAAATAACATTCAGGGGAGAAGGAATGCATATGAGGTGAGCCCATCATTTATACTCACTTTATCCCTGAAGACATTTCCCAAACAGAGATACAGAGAGTGGTAGTCTATAAGGGCTGAAGTGACATAAATTGGAGTTTCGACCTGCCAAGAGAGTTGGCAATTGAAAGATTGGGTCACAGGTAAGGAGGGACCTGCAGATTAGTTCCAGAACTCTAAATAAAATTTCCCTTATTCCTTGTACAATTTCTAACCTATTCATGCAGAGAGGCTATGGAAGAAGAGCTGCAGGTTGGGGGCTACAGGTTGGGATCCTGACATAGACAGAATGGAGATATCTTGGTGAATCCCATAGGCTTTCAGACAAGATCTAAGAAAGTAACTGTCAAATGTTAAGGCTTATAGCTATACCCTAAAAGCAGTGCAAATTGAGGTAAACATGCTTAACAAACCCTAAAACTAAACCTCTGCAAGAGAAAAGTACTCTTCCAGTAATATTTCTTTAACTTTTAACTCAATTTTATTAAGAGATAATTTATGTACAATAAGGCATTTTACTTATTTTAATTGTCAAGTTCCATGAGTTTTGACAAATATTTAAATCCACATAACACCACTCCAGTAACGATGTAGAAATTTTTTTTAAATTAACCCAATACTTCCTTTGTGACTTTTTGTAGACAATGACCCCCTACTGTTCCTCTGGACCCAGGAAACCACTATTCTGATTTTTATACTGTTCTTTTATATAATTTTAAGCCAGTATTTGCCTCCCTTTGTTCAGCATAATGTTTTTGAAATCACTTATATTGTTGTGTATATCAGAAGTTTGTTACTTTTTATTGCTGAGTAGTGTTTACCATATAAATATACTACATTTATCTATTGATAGGCATTTAGGTTGCTTTCTTTTTTTGCTATTGTTAATAAAGCAGCTATAAACATTAATGTACAAGCTTTTGTGGACATATGTTTTTATTTATTTGATATAAATATTTAGTAGTGGAATTTCTTGGTCATAGGGTAAGTATAGGTTTAAACAAGAAGCTGCCAGACTGTTTTCCAATGTGGTTGTGCCATTATACACTCTCACTAGACATGTGTGAGAATTCCAGTTGTTTACATCCTTGTTAATGCTTGATATTGTCAGACTTTTACATTTTAGTCACTCTAATGGATGTAAAATACTGTTCCATTAGGTTTTTAATTTGCATTTCCCTGATGACTAATGATATTGAGTATCTTTTAAATGCTATTGGCCATTGCATATCTTCATTTGTGAAGATCTGGTCACACATTTTGCACACGTTTTAATATTGAGCTGTTTGTGTTTTTATTATTGAGTTGTAAGACTTCTTTATGTACCCTGGATACAAGTCCTTTGTCAGATCTATCTATCTATCTATCTATCTATCTATCTATCTATCTATCTATCTATCTATCTATTATCTATCTATCATCTATCTATCTATCTATCTATCTATCTATCTGTCTATCTATATCTATCTATCTCTATTGCAAATATCTCTCCCAGTCTGTGGCTTATCTTTTAATTTTCTTAGCAGAACCTTTGAAGAGGAGAAGATTTTAATTTTGACAGAATAATATTTATATTTTTTTCTTTTTATCATTTCTTTGTGCTCCATCCAAAAAACTTTTGCCTAAACTTAGGTCACAAATATTTTCTCCTCTGCTTTCTTCTACACGTCTTATCATTTTAGTTTCTACATTTAGGCTCATGATCCATTTTGAATAAGTATTTGATTATGTTGTGAGATAAGAGCTCAGGTTCGTTTTTACCCAAACAGATTTGTTCCAATACCATTTGTTAAAATAATTATCATTTCTCCATTGGATTACCTTGTTGGAAATCAATTGAATGTATCTTTTTTCCCCAGTGAATTTTTCATGTTTCATTTGTTTCTATTTTATAGTTGTAGTTAATTTCATTATTATTATTATTTTCTATAAATTTTTAATCTTTCTTATAAAAGTATTTTAAATTGTTTGCTAGTTTTAACATTTTTCTTATTCCCGAGTCTGCTTTAACTGATTTTTCTCCTGATTAAGTGTTGCAATGTCTTGCTTTTTGGTATGTCAGTTAAATTATAATTGTACACTAGACATTGTGATTATTATGCTGTTGAATGTCTGAAACATCTTAACATCCTAAATAATGTCTATTCTTTTTTGGAGAAGGGCAGGTAATTGCTTGTTGATCAGCCGATATTTATTATTGTTATTATTAAAGTTTATTGGGGTGACAATTTTTAGCAAAGTTACATAGATTTCAGGTGTACAATTCTATAATACATCATCTATATATCTCATTGTGTGTTCACCACCCAGAGTCAGTTCTCTTTTCATCACCATATATTTGATCCCCTTTACCCTCATCTACCACCCCCCAAGGCTTTCAAAAGACTTTTGTATGTGCAAGCCTATAGTAACATTTAATTTACCTATTAGCAAGATATAACTCTTTTGGGGTCTCTATTTAATATCCTGGGTGTTCAAAAATGTGTCTCCACTATCACTGCTCACAATTTGAATGCCTCCAAGCCCTATGTGAATTATGAAAGTTTTTTAGTTTACTTTTAAAAATCGTTTTAGGGCCGGCTGAGTGGCCCGTTGGTTAAGAGTTGGCCTGGGATGCCCGCTCTGAGCAGCAGGGCCCTGGTTCAGATCCCATATAAGGGCAAGTGACGCTGTGCCCTCTACAGCTAAGATGGTGAACAACAGCTTGACCTGAAGTTGGGCTGCTGTGAGTCACCAACAACGGCGTAGCTGCAGTGGATTGCCATAAGCTACCGTGAGTGGCTGGCAGCTGGCATGAGTGGCCATCCAGTGGCCGGAGACCTATCTGCCTCAGCCGGGAAAAGCTCAATGATAATACCAACATGGGCCAATGAAGTGACGCCCTCCACTACTAGACTGAAGAACAAAAGGACAGCAACTTGTCTATTTCCCTTCCCTGATTCCCCAGCACTGTTCTTCTCCCCCAATTTCCCAATAAAGTATTAAAAAAAAAAAGACACAGATTTAAAAAAAATTTGTTTTAGCTTTAACAACTTAAAAGTTGTCATTTTCCCAGCCTCATGGAGTTTCACTTAAGACACGAGTAAGTATTCAGCTAAAAAATCACTGTGGATTTATGAAGTGCTCCTTCTGCTTTGCTTTCTCCTCTCCAGTACTATGTCCTGCAAATTCCAGCCACCTTGGCCTTCCAGAAGTCCTATTTATGTCTTCCTGACTCAGCAAAATTACCTATATCTGCTTGAGTTTCTTTTCTAGTGCAAAAGTCTCGAAGTCTCTTTCTGGCAAAAAGCTAGGATGAGCAGAGCATAAGAAACATGTACAGCATGATTTAAAAGAGCAATGTATATGTACTTTGTGTGCCAGAAGTGAGGATACATAATAAGACTGATGCAATATTTGAAGAAATAACAACTGAGAATTTTCCAAATCTAATGAAAGACATCAACCTACAGATTTAAAAATCTCAGGCAGAATTTTAAAAATTAAAAACTTTATGTTTAGTCACAGAAGAGTCAAAATGCTGAAAATCAAAGACAAGAGCATATTTTGAAACATTTTTAGAAAGGAAAAATAAAAGCAACCAAAACAACAACAACAAAAGATTGCTGATTTTTCAATATGTACTGGAAAGACAAAAGACATCAGAATGACATATTTAAGGTGCTAAAACAAATAAATAGAACTTCCAACTTAGAATCATATACTCCATTGAAAATATCCTTTAAAAATATGGGGAAAATAAAGATGGTTTAATATACAATGCTGAAATAATTTATTTTCAGCAGACTTATTATAGTCAATACCAAGAAAAAAAATGAAAGGCTGAAAACATAAAGCTCAAATACTTCACAAAAGAAGATAATACAAATGGTCAACAAGGTTTTCAACATAATTAGGTATCAAAAATGCAAATTAAACCACAATGTGATACTATTACATACTTGTCAGAATGACTAAAATTAAAAAGAATATAATATTACCAAGGATATGAAGCATGTGAAATTATTTCATATTATTGATGGGTTTATAAACACTGGAGAAAATCTGGCAGTATCTACTAAACATATGCTTACCCCATGACCTGCAATTCCATTACTGGGTCTATACCCATCAAAAATGAGTGCTTATGTTCACCAACTCACATGTACAAGAATGTTTATAGCAGTTTTATGCCTATTACCAAACTGAAAATAACCCATATCCATCAACAAGTGAATGGGTAAATAAATTGTGGTATATTTATACAATGAAATATTACATAGCAATAAAAAACAGCAAACTACTGATACAATGTGGATCAATTATAGAGACATAATTTTGAGTTAAAGAAATAGGACACAAAAGATTATGTATTTTGATTGCAGTTATGTGATATTTAAAACCAGATAATAATAATATATTTTGATAGAAGTAAAAAGAATGGTTATGCCTGATGGTGGAATGATAGAAGGAGAGTTGAGGAAGCCTTCTAGAATGCTAGAAATATTCTATATTCTGATTTGGGTTGTGGTTAAGTGGGTTGGATTCATATATCCAAGGTACATCAAGATTTGTGCATTCTACCATATGTAAGTTATATTTCAATTAAAAAAAAAGATAGAGGAGGGGAAGACTGACACCTTGATACCTGATGAAATTTTAGCATACTGTGGCTAAGGAAAAAAATCCTAAAACAATATGGAGAGAAGACAAGATTATCTGAAAAGGAATTAGGAAAACTAATACCAGACCTCATCAGCAACATTGTATGTCAGAATACACTAGAGTAATATCTGAGAAGAAATTACCGGAGCTGACAGGAAAATTTTTGAATTTAGAATTCTATAACCAGCCAAATCCATTCAAGTGTTAGGGCAAAATACAGGCTTTCTGGGCAGGCAAGATCATATGTGCTTATAAAATAACACACCAATAAGATCAAGTAAAGTAAAAAATAACCAAGATAGAGAACATCATGTTATAAGAGAAGTAATGGGGTTATTTTTAGAAGTGTCAGAATTATGACTCAGGAGTGAAAAAACTAGAAAGAAAATGGAACAGGAACCATTAGACTTTGACATTAATTATATTTCCTATTCTACAGGTCCAATCAACCCACTTGGCTCTACTAACATAAGATTTCTATAATCATAATATTGTAAATGTGTCTTACTGATTTCAGTTTCAAATCAACTATTTCATAAAAGAATAGCAAACAACAACAACATCAAAAACAGTAATGGAGGGGGAACTAAATCCAAGATGGCAGAGTAGATGAACACTGCTTGCCTCTCATGACCACATTAAAATTACAACTAAATTGTAGAATAATCAACCTGATGAACTATCTGAAGTCTAGCTGAACAGAACTCCCATAACTAAGGATATAAAGAAGAAGCTATGTCGCGACTGATAGGAGGGGCAGAGCTGTGGAACAGGCCCCCTCCACACCTGCATGTGCTGGTTGAGAACTGGAAGGGATATCTCAGCTGCAGAGGCTCCCTTCAGAAGAATGAGGGAACCCATCGCCACACCAGGCTCCCCAACCCGGAGTACTGGTGCCAGTAAGGAGAGCCCCCACATCTGTCTGTGAAAAACAGTGGGGATTTCCACCGTTCAGATGAGACAGAAGGCTGTGGGAAGCTCAAATGTACTTTTAAAGGGCTCACACACAGACTCGCTCGCAGGCACTCACCATGGGCTCCAGCGGAGGGACAGTGACTTGGGAGGCATCAGAGATATACAGGGAGAGATTGAGTTGTGTACCCTCAGGACGAGAACTTAAGGGATAGTTACCATTTTCCCTGTGTAGAACTTCTTCCTATGTAGTCGGCAGGTGGGAGCCATCTTTGCTGTGTTGAGTCCTACCCTACCTAGCCAAATCTGAATCTGCATTGGCCTGGTGAACTCCATTTACTCCACCCTGGTGACTCTCTGAGGCCCAGCCACACCCAATACACACAATGCCATGGATACTATCTTGGCCAGCAGCCAGCCCCACCTGTGTTACACTTTTCCTTGGAAAACTTTCAGTGGTTTGGGGGCCCCAGGTGGGTGGCAGCTGGCCACAGTATGCTCTGAGACTTTTGCTGAGTAGCTCCAGGCTCAGCACAGGAACAAAACCAGAATCTACATAAACCTGGTGAACAACACTTGCCCCACTCTGGTGATTCCCTGACATCCTGCCTCACTCAACTTGCATACCACATGAGGCTCTATCAGTAGCCAACCCTTATAAGAGTTGGTAGGCTGCAGTAGGCTTTGGGGTGTCCTGTGTATTTTGCAGAGCTACCCCAGGCCTGGTACTTGTGACAACCATCCAATGTCACATGGTGGCCTCTCCCACATGTTTCCTGGTTCAGCACAGGGAGTGACCAACCATGGATCACTTTGTAGCTCCTACCAGGTAGTTTCCAGTCAGTCACAGGCAATGGCTGACTTTGGCCTGTACTGAAGCCCCTCCCAAGAGGCCCCAGAACTGATATACCTGGAAGTTGGCTTCAGACCACAGCAGAGCACCATCCAATTAGCTCCACAAGTGGCAGAGCCAAAGGACAGTCTCAGCAGGCACCATAGCCCAGTAGGGAAAATCCTGCTCCATGTGTTAAGGCCCCAGTACAGCACCCTATTAGCTGTGGATGTGGCCAAACCCCACAGCCTGTCAGCCTGAGGGTCAATCCCACCCACTGACATGCCAGGAGCACTCAGTGCTCAACTATATCAGGAAGTTACACATAACCTACACAAGGGACACTCCTGCAGCACTAGGCACATGTGACCAGGGAAACTGTGCCGCTGGGCCCCAGAGGGCACCTATTCCATAAGGTCACCCAGCTAGGACTAGGACATCTACCTAATATGTGGAAACAAACACAGAGAGGCAGCCAAATGAGAAACAATGAAATATGTCCCAAATGAAAGAAATAGAGTAAACTCCAGGAAACAAGCAAACAAACAAACAAAAAACTAAATGAAATGGAGGCAAGCAACCTACCATTTACAGAGTTCAGAACACTGGTTATAAGGATGGTCAAGGAACTTAGTGAGAACTTCAACAAAGAGATAGCAAGCATAATAAAAAGACATAGAAACCATAAAAATCCCAATCAGAAATCAAAAATGCAATAACTGAAATGAAGAATGCACTAGAAGAAATCACCAGCAGACCAGATGAAGCAGAGGATGAATCAGTGATTTGAAGACAAGGTAGTAGAAAACATCCAATCACAACAGGAAAAAAAATTTTTTTAAGTTTTTAAAAAAATGACAATCATTAAAGAGACCTATAGGATGACATCAAGAACAACAACATTTGCATCATAGGGGTACCAAAAGGAGAAGAGAGAGGACAGGGGGTTGAGAACCTATTTGAAGAAATAGTGAGTGAAAGCTTCCTAATCTGGTGAAGGAAATAGAATGCAAATCTAAGAAGTGTCGAGAGTTCCAAACAAGATGAACCCAAAGAGGTTCACACCAAGAAACATTATAATTAAAATAGCAAACATTAAAGACAAAGATTGTCAGCTGATTGCTTAACAAAAACTTTGCAGGCCAGAAGGGATTGGCAGGAAATATTCAAAGTGATGAAAAGTAAGGGCCTACAACCAAGGCTACTCTACCCTGCAAGGCTATCATTTAGAATCATTGGAGAGATAAAGGGCTTACCAGACAAGAAAAAGCTAAAGGAGTTTATCACCACCAAACCAGCATTACAAGAAATGTTAAAGGGACTTCTTTAATAACAAGAAGTAAAAAAAAGTAAAAAATATGAATAATAAAATGGCAATAACTACATACCTATTGATAATTAATTTAAATTCCTTTAACTTTAAATGGATTAACTGCTCCAATCAAACGTCATAGGATGACTGAATAAAGAAGAAAACAAGACCCATGCATATGCTGTGCACAAGAGACCCACTTCAGATTAAAATACACACACAGGCTGAATGTAAAGGGATGGCAAAAGATATTTCATGCAAATGCAAATAAAAAAAAGCTGGGGTAGCAATACATATATCAGACAAAATAGGCTCTAAAAGAAAGGCTATAACAAGAGACAAAGAAGGGCATTTCATATACAATAGCTGAGATATGGAAGCAACCTAAGTGTTGATAGATGATTAGGTAAAGAAGAGTTTGTGCATATATAAAAAGGAATATTATTGCTCAGCCATAAAAAAGAATGAAATCTTACCATTTGCGACAACACAGATGGACCTAAAGGGTATTATGCTAAGTGAAATAAGTCAAAAGGAGAAAGACAAATACCATATGATTTCACTTATAAATGGAATCTAAAAAACAAAATAAATGAACAATCAAAACAGAAAGAAACTAATAGATACAGTAAACAAACTGATGATTCCCTGATGGGAGGGGGATTAGGGGGCTGGGTGGAAAGGAGGAAGGGATTAAGAAGTACAAATTGGCAGTTACAAAATCATCACAGGGATGTAAAGTATAGCATAGGGAATATAGTCAATAATATTGTAAAAAAAATGTGTGGTGTCAGATGGGTACTAGACTTATCTGGGGGGATCACTTTGTACGTTATATAAATATCTAACCACTATGCTGTACACCTGAAAGTAATATAAAATTGAATGTTAACGGTAATTGAAAAAAAATTTTTTCTTTAAAGATATCTATACTTTGAAATTATAAACTTCTGTACTGTGGGACTTTTTTAATTTTAACACCTAGCAAGCATTATCTACCCATACTTTAAAAAAAAATAGCTGTGCATGACACAGAGTAGGCAATCAATAAATAATAGCTACTATTGAGAGAAAGTAGCATTCATTGAGTTTACTATGTGTCAGGAGTGAGATTAGGTGCTTTCACATAAATTATCTTATCCTCCCTAGCTGCTAAGTGCGGGAGCTGACACCAGAACTCACCTCCTGACATTCAGCTGATCCTCTTTCTACCATACTCCCTGCATCTTCCCCTTCTCCAATAATACACCAATCCTAGATTCCTGGGGTTGCTCTAACTCAGCTCCTGCACAAAGAGCCACTTTCACATTGGCCTATTCCAGGGCGGTAGCAGAAACCAGAGGAACGCGGGGCACCGCCTGGGAGGACAGAGGTGGGCAGGTGCCATGCCCAGCGCAATTAGAGGCAGATTAAGGTGGAAACAGTGTGGGGGCCAGGCATGATGTGTTTCTGCTGTCTTGTCTGGGATTAGTAGTAATATATCTGCTGGCGTGATGGACACATCTGCTTTCATTTATTCTGAGCCCTGTCAAGCTCACAGGTCTGGATTAAAGCAAAATCACGCTGAGTGAACATTGCTAATTTAGTTACTTTTCCCCCTGTCTTTTTCTTCACCATCTTCAAATTTTAATATGAATGCAGCAAGAAGCCATTCCCTTCCAACAGGATGATTTGGGAAAGGATCCTCTAGTTCATATATCCTGAAAGGGAAGGGAGATGAGGAGGCCTGAACCAGAAGGTGGCGCCTGAGAGGTCCGGTGTATCTTGGGAGGGGAAGAAGAGGAGACCGGTGAGAGAATAGGGGTGAGAGGGGAGTAGAGGAAATGTGAATTCCCAGGGAGGTCCCCGGCATGAATAGACCTGGAACACTTCCCCATTAGGTAACAAACGACCGTCTCCTCCAACATCAAAGCAGAAAGCTCTCTGTATATTTCAGTCCATAGTTTTCTTCCACTTCCCAGAGGATCAGGCTTTTCTTCTCTTGTTGTCCCTGTCCTTCAGGCTGGCTCTCCACTTTCTAGGCTCATCATTGTCAGGCTCTTTCCCTTGCAGGAGGCGATGTGAGCTCATCTCACAGTGTTGCTGCACACAGGTGCATCAGTTACAGGTGCACGATCTCATTTCTGAAGCCCAGTTCTCAACAAGTTTGTTCCCTGTGTTTCTCACCTAGTACATTCGTTTAGCTCAGTCTCTGATGAACTCAAGTCATTTCTTGCTGGCTGCCCAAGTTCTGCCTCTCAATGTTAAGGCCAAGGGCTTCTTTCACAGCCTCCAGAATCCCATCTTAGAGATTCTGTCTTTCCTTGGTTTCAGCCAAGAGCCTACTTAGCAAAGTCATGCCCTCAGGTGCTTCTTGTTGGTCTAGACACGCTCTTGGGATTTCCCCTTTCTCCACTTTAGTTGGGTTTTTCTACATCCTATGCTCCTTTCTGCTGTCCTTGGGTACTTAATTTGCATCAATTCATTCTGCTGATTCCGCGTCCATTTCTTAATATTTTTCTCAACTTTTCTTTCATTTTAACGTATTTGAGATATGTTAAACATCATTATTAATCAAGAAGAAACATTACAGGAAATATATGTCTGTGTTTAAAATGTTATAGCCAGCTGTAGAAATAATAAATTAGATCTAAGAATAAATGCAGGATGCCAGATAAAGGGAATTAAAGTACGAACAATCTTTAAAAGCAAAATAAAGTCAAGCTGAAAGTCAACATGGTGACTTGGGACAAAGTGAGGAAGGAGGTAGCAGGAATTAGGTTAACGTTAGGAGCACCAAAGAAGAGAGCAGAGTTGAGCTCAAACCACAGGGAATGGCAGAAAGGCAGGGGCTGCAGCCAACCCTTCCCAGTCAGGCAGGCTTCGGGTCCTAAAGGCAGTGGCTGAATCTCTTTTATCCTCTACATGGCTTGGGACATCAACAGCCTCAGATGGTGTTTGCCTTCTCCCTAGCTCAATCTGTTGGGTTGTCGGAAAAGTCATGACATATTTTTTTTCTATGTTTTTCGTTACAAAAATGGATCATGACTTTTCCGACAACCCAATAGGAGAGCAGGTGCCATTTAGCTGGGCAGGGCCTCTGACAACTGCTCCACTCCAACTCCTACAAAATAAAAGGCACTTGCAAAAATCAAATTCACCCTCAGAATCAGGAGAATCTGACTAATGTGATTTCAGGCGCCCCCTCTTCACCTTCTTGCTGATGTGTCAAATTCTTTTAACAAGGGAAAGGGTCTTTCATGCCACAATTAGGGATAAAAGACATAAAATGCAAACGCCTGGCTAAGCTCTAGTCAGAGAACAATCAATCAGTCCTTGCACTATAAATTACTAATATTCGATGCTTTCCTGGAATGATAGAGGGAGGAGAGTTAAAAGAGCAGGATGATATTGACACCTGAAATGGGTTTTTGCCAAGGATACGGAGCAGAGGAGGGGCAATCTCTTCCAGGCGTACAACACCTTAAGGTTTGAGGGGTGTGTGTGGGGGCATGTGGGGGTGGAGGGTGTGGGTGCATGTTTTGTGTCATTTACTGCTAACAACACTGGGAGGCAGGCATTTGTATTCTCCTCATAACAGATAAGAGGAAACCGAGGCTCAGACATGTCAAGTCACCATTCCCAGGGCCAGTGGCAGCTAAACTATAGATCTTTAATTTGTTCTTGAACCTAAGGTTCTGACCGCAAGCCCAGAGATCTTTAAAATAACACTAAAGCTACAGACAGAAACCGGCAACAAAAGAAACACCTTAACAAACTTTCACCATTTTGCCTTGGCTGCGACTTATTTACTTCCAAATGTGGGAGGACACATGAATCTATGCATGGAGTAATTTTAGTGCAGAACTGCCAAGGCAAGCAGCCTGCTTTGCATGATTTATGAAGATTTTTTTTTTAAAAAAACAGGTTGAGTGTTGACTTTGTAGAAAAAGGAGGTTTATTTTTTCTGGGCATTTGCTATTTGAAGTACCTCCATATTTTTGTTAATTTATTCTCTCTTCACAAAATTCCATTGATTTTTCCTTCTCAATTGACCTAGGTAGTATAGGGCTCAAACTATTAATATTTCTCATTTAGCTTGAATATTTATGCTTACTTTTCTTTAAAAATCTTTTATTGAAATATAACACTCATGTAGAAATATGTACAAAACATAAAACTATAGCTCCACAAATTATCATAAAACAAGCCCCTGTGAAGCCATCACCCAGACTGGGCAATAAAATACCTCTAGCATCCCAGAAGCCCCTTCTGACCCTTTCTTTATCACTACTCTCTCTCTCCTCCTCTCCAAAGTTTACACCACTATTGTGGTGGTTTCTAAGATTCTAGATTAGTATTGCCTATTTTTGGACTTTATATGAATGGAATCATACAATATATATTAATTTGTATTTGACTTACTTTGGTCCGTATTATATGTGTGAGATTCACCCCTGTTATTGCAGGCAGCTCTAGTTTGTTTATTTTCATTACTGTGTAGTGTACCATTGTACAAATATACCACATTCGTTTATTTATTCTACTGGTGGCAGAATGTGGATTGTTTCCAGTCTGGGCTATTATGAATAATTTTGCTAAACATCTTTGTGCATGTCTTTTGATGCATATGTGCATATTTCTGCTGGATATATACCTGGGATTGAAACTTCTGGGTCATATAATAAGTTTAAGTTTAGTGCATAATACCAAGCTGTTTTCCAAGTAATTGTACCAAAGTACAGTCCCATCAACAATGTGTGAGTGTTCTAGTTGCTCCATATCCTCGCCAGCACTTGTTACTGCCAGTCTTTGTAATTTTAGCTACTCTGGTGGGTGTATAGTCGTATTTCATTTTGGTTTTAGTTTTCATTTTCATGTTTACTGGTTATTACAATATCCTCTTTTATAAAGTGCCTTTCTCATCCATTTTTCTATTGGGTTATCTGTCATTTTTTTATTGGTTTGTAAGAGTTTGTTATATATTTTGGATTGAATCCTTTGTTGGCTTATGTGTATTGCAAATAACTTTGATGAATAGACGTTCCTAATTTCAGTGTAGTCCAATTTATCAATCTTTTCCTTCATAGCTCATACTTTTGTGCCTTTTTAAATAACTCTTTTTCCCCAAGTTCCTAGAGATAATGACTTACATTATCAAATAGAAATGTCATGGTGTTGCTTTTCACTTTTAGATACACAAACCACCTGAAATTGATTTTTGTATGTGCTGTGGTATAGAGGTCGTTTTATTATGTTCCATATAAATATCTTTGTGCTCATACCCTACTTCCTTAATTGTTGCAGCTTAGTGACGTGTCCTTCTACCTTCTTGTTCTTTGTCAAGAATGTCTTAACTTCATGACCTTTTGTAGTTCTATATAAATTTAAGAATGAGATTTTCAATTTAAAAAAGAAAAAAAGAAGAAAGGAAAATACATTGACATTTTGATAGAATTAAATATATAACTAAACTTGGGGGTAATTAATATTTTTGCAATATTTACTTTTTTGTCCTTGAAAATTGCGTATATCCCAATAGATTTTAGATTTTTTCCAATAATATTTTATTATTTTTTTGTTTTTGTTTTGGGTGTATATGTAGAAGTCTTTCATATCTTTATTAGATTTATTGATAGGTATTTTATATTTGCTGATGCTATTATGAATGTGTTATAATTATCTAGAGAATAATTCATATTCTTTTTGTGAATATTATAATTGATTTTTGTATATTGGCCTTGTATCCAGTAACTTTGCTAAATAATTTTAAAATGCTGATTACTTACACATATATAGTCTTTTGAATTTTCTATGTACACAATAATATTATATGCAAATGTTGACAATTTTAGTTATTTCTTTACAATTATCTTTTTTTCTTGTTGCACTGCCTAGAATCTCTAGTACAATTTTAAACAGAAGTATATCCTTGTCTTGTTTCCCTCTTAAAAGG
>NW_017731461.1:2884540-2891443 GCF_001890085.2 Hipposideros armiger | reverse complement strand
TCTGTAGTAATATCATCTTTTCATTCCTAATATTAGATACTTGCTCTGGTCAGAAGAAGTGATTTTTTTTTTCTTTTCAGATACTGGAGTTTAATGGATATAGAAATACTAGTGCAGATGTCTTTCACCTCTGTGTTACTATTCCCAGAACTTAGTTCTGATCTTCTACCATCACCTTTAGACACCTGCTCCAGACTGAGAAAGGCAGAGAGTGCCTCTCTAAGTACTATGGACATCATTAACAATTCCTTATTTCTGTAACTGTATTTTAGTTTTTTAGACCAAAATGTATGTATTTTACCTTTTTATTAAAGTATAATATACTTGTACATATGCAGAAGTGTATAACTCAATGAATTCTCAGAAACACGCCTGTATAATTGTCACACATATTAAAAAACAAAACATTAACAGCAGCAAGAAGTCCTCCTCATGCTTCCTTCTAGTTATAGCCCCCACAAGGGGAGCCACCATCCAGACTTCAAACAGCATAGATTGATTTTGCCTTTATATAAATATCTGTTTTCTTTCACTCAAAATTATGTCTTTGAGGACGATTCCTATTGTCGCATATAATAGTAGAATGCTCATTCTCATTGTAGTATAATATAGCATTGTGTTAATATGCCCTAATTTATTTATCTGTTCTACTATGACGGGCATTGGGATACATTCCAGATTTGTACAATTACAAATAGTTGTACTATGAACACTCTTGCACATATCATTTGGTGAATGTATGTATGCATTTTTCTTGAGTATATAGTTAAGAGTTAAATTGCTCTTGTACAATTTTCATATGCTCCACAGCAATGTAAACAACATACAATCAAAAAGTTTCACAAAGTGATTCTATGACTCTATTCCTTACTAACAACGTATGAGAGTTACGTTTGTTCTACATCCATGCCAACACTTGATAGTTTTCATCTTTTTCATTTTACTATTTGGCTACATGTGTAGTGGCATTGCATTGTGACTTTTAAATGGAACTTTCCTGATGTCTAAATGAAGCCAGGTGTCTTTTTGTGTGTTTTTGGCTACTTGGTTATCTTCTGTGTTCATTCTGGTCATTTGCTTATTTTTTCTATTGGATTAACATTTATTGTCTATCATTATAAATAATAATGTACGTTCATGATAGAAGATTTAGAAACAGGAGCGTATAAAAACAAAATAAAAATTATGTATAACTCCATTAATATTTAAATAACTAAACATTTATAGTTCTACCACATTATATCATGTAATATGGTAGTTACAGTTGTAGTTATAAAATAATATAGCAGTTATGTTTATACTGCTCAAAACAATTTTATTGGTCCCTATTTTATCTGGAGTCCTCCAAAACAAACAAACAAATTGGAAATGAGGGAGGTACAATTTTCCCTCAGCCTTAAAGTTTGTTGAGGACGTTAGCCCCTTAATCTCACACCGGATCAGAGGAACCCCACTAGCTGGTCACAGGGTCAAGGCCATTCCTGGCTTCTCTGTGATGTGAAGAAGGCACAGTACCTGTGACGTTTGTCCCTCTCTAGGTTGGTGACATCACCCCCTCCCTTTTCCTGAGCCAAGTCAACTCTTATTCCTTTATTTCACAAAGCTAAATTTTCACCAAGTCCAAAACCTCTCCTTCCCCACTGCTGGTTCCCTAATTTGAGCCTTATGTGTCTTCTGGATTATGTCCATCCTTCTTGACTGATTTTTTTCTTGCCTCTATTCTTTTTCTACTCCCTACCTTCCACCCCAGTTCATACTTCATACCATAGGCAGTCTTTCTAAAATGAAAACCTAACCATGTTACTTCCCTGCTTAGAACATCTAGAGCAGCGGTTCTCAACCTGTGGGTCGCAACCCCTTTGGGGATCAAACGACCCTTTCACAGGGGTCGCCTAAGACCATCGGAAAACAAAAATATATTTACATTACGATTCATAACAGTAGCAAAATTACAGTTATAGAGTAGCAATGAAAATAATTTGATGGTTGGAGGTCACCACAACATGAGGAACTGTATCAAGGGGTCGCGGCATTAGGAAGGTTGAGAACCGCTGCTCTAGAGGATTCCCAGTGCTCATGGATAGGGTCCAGCTCCTTCACGTCATTTGTGTCTGTCTTAACCTGGTCCATGCTTCACCTAGCCTCAGCTCCTGCCACTGACAGATCATAGACTTCCGTGTTTCAGAGCCTTTGTCCAAAGTCCCCGTGCTTTAAATGCCCTCACCTGGCTTCTCTGCCTTGGTGAAATCCTGTGCACATTTTCAAGACCTTGGTCAAGTGCCATCCTGAGCTCCTAGGTAGGATTAATCTGCTCTCTCTCAGCTGGTTGTACAAACCACTCAGCCCACTGAATTGTCATAACTCCTTTCTCATCCTAGCTACACAATGCATTTCTCACATCTTTATCTCTTGCATCCTGAGCACTTGGCACAAGGTCTGGCATATCATTGGTGCTTAATAAACATTGAAGGAATGCCTAAAATAATTAATAAAAGGTAAAAAGAAACGGGAACTAACATTTGTTAAGACCTTGCCATGCACCAGACACTTTGCCTGTGTTATCGGTTTTAAACTTCCCAACAGTCCTATGAATTAGGTGTTTTATTACCATTTTTATGAATGAGGAAATTAAGGCACAGAGAAATTGAATAATTTGCTCAAGGTCATACAGCTAATAATCGGTAGAGCCAGGATTTAAAACTAAGTCTGGAAACAAACCTGCTTGTTTACTCTTAAACAGGTCATTGTAATAGTGGTAATGGTGATAATGATGATGATTATAGTAGTAAAATGGTCATAGCACTTCACATGTCTATATCACTTGTCACTTCACAAAGCACTTTCCCATCCATTATTGTTACTTGAGTCTCATCAGAGACAGATGAAGTTGGAAGGATTCCCTATCGTCCAACTCTAACTAATGAGGAAAATAAAGTTTGAGGATTAACATGCCTTGCCTAAGGTCAGTCTTAGTAAGCAGCACAGCTGTAACTCAAATCCAGGTCTTCTAGCCCTAAGTCCAGCGGGGGATGGCGAGGAGAACAGAATCCCAAAGGAAGAAGTGCTTTCAAATAATAAGCTGGCTGCTAACCCTGGCAAACATCCTTTCCATTCATTCCCCTTGCAAATCTGTTGGAGTCATAGTGGCTTCTAGGAGGTGGAAAGAAATCACAGGCTGAAGGTTTGCACCGCTTTCGGAGGGTGGGAAATTTTTGCATAAGAGCCATTGTTTGTCTTGGCAAGAAAAAAAAATTTAAATTAAAAGGAAGAGAAACGAGTGTTTATAAACATTTTTAAAAAGCTCCATGTAGTCCAGACCTGTATAGCCAACAAAAAGCTCTGTTGGGCAGCTGCGCCATGCGCCACCAGCAGTAATCCCCTGTAGGCACTGCCCACTAGGGCTGCCTAGGGAATCTCCGATCTCCATGAAGAAAAGCATAAAACAACATAAATTCTCTAGGAGCCTCATTATTCAAACAGTTCCAGACGCAGTGAGAGGACAGCGGTGACTTTGGGAGAAGCACAATCTTATCTCCAGGGTGAATAGGACCATTTGTTGTTTATGTCCAGGAAAGCAGGGCAGCACAAAAAGAACGGAGAACTTGGAGGAGAAGGGCGCCAAAAGCCAGCAGCTGATCTAAAAATCCTCTACAGAAACAATGGCTTCTCCCGGGATGAGCTGCAGCTCCTTCTGAAAACAAAAGCTCTCACTGAGGAAACTGGTCTTTTGTGGTTCTGGCAAGAAGCAACCCAGATAAAGCTAACCTGGCCTGACCCTCTCCCTTCAAGCAAAAGAGACACAGAACTTGTCAAGAAGTGGGGGCAGTTGGGCGAGGCTTCCTAGACTTCCCTCTGATCTTCCAGTTCTTTGGATCCTCCACAGAGACCCCCACTCTTCTCCCAGGGAGGCCCCAGGACATCCTGGTGACCAGCAGCTGAGTCCCCTTTCAGTGTCCCTCTGTGGCCTGTGGTCTGTCCTTTTCTTGTTCCAGCCAAAACCAAAAGCTGCTGTTGGGCCCGGAGGCCTCTGAAGTTTTTCTGACAATTTTTGAACTTAAGCTAAAAATAAAAAGTGGCTTGGGACTTTGAAACAGGCCCAATCCTTGCCCTTACTTGAACTGGTTTGGCCCTTCTCACCCTGCCAGCAAAAGCCCCTAAATTTCAAAAACAACACAACTGGACATGGAGCAGGCTGCCAGCCAGCAGCTGGTCCTCCCGCTAGGTCACCAAGGGTCCCTCATATGGCCCCAAGTTACCCTTTGCTCCCTGAGACCTGAACCTGGGGTACAATTTAAGATGACTTTGCAGAACTGTTTTTTATGATAGTTCCCAAATTTGTATTTAGGTGGGATTTAGGAGAGGTAATTTGGTTAGAAGAGGGTCCTGGGGACCTTGTCTTGAGAAGATGTTGGCATAGCTAGAGTATTGTTTTTATTTAGATTGCAGGTTGAATTTGGGTGGTCAGTGGGGAGAATGGATGGAGATTGCTAGAGGGCGGAGGTCTCCAGAGCCTCTCCAAACCACCCCTCTGCAGTTGTTTCTATTAACAAACACAGCAGTGGCAAGGAGGACAGACCACACCCAGGAGCAGAAAACAACTAATTCTACCCGCGGTCTGGGGTGTGGGGGAGGGGCGGGGAAGCTAGGCTAGTCCCAAGGCTTCCATGGGGAAGGGAGGGCTCAGGCACCTCCAGCATGAACTGGTCTGTGGCCAGCCTTGGAGAAAGGAGAGAAAATCATTTCCTAGAGGAGCTGCTGAGATCCCTATCTGCACGGATGATAGGGAAGAGATCCATGATGGAGACGGCAGGGGGCGTAGTATCCTGCTTATGCACAGGTAGCAAGACCATGGCCAAACTTAACCAATCAGGGTTTGTTAGTAGTAACAACCAACATGTATCTTGTTCTTCAGAGCTAACAAGTCCTTCCACATACCTTATCCTCTATAGTCCTTCCAATAAGAATATGAGGTGTTAATAATATTAATAAAAGCTGTCTCTTATTGAGTGCCTACTATGGGCCAGGCAAAATGCTCTGTGTTTTAGCATAGAGGTCTATAGATCCCCAACAGAGCTAGAATGAACTTCGGGGTCTCCATGAAATGTTGACATTCCAGGGACAATTTTATATTCATGCATGGTTGAGCTTGTTTCTGGAGTGAGAGACCATGATTTTCTTCCTGTTTTTCATGGCTGTTTGGGAACCATTAAATGTTCAGAACCATGGCATTAAAAGTAGGATTTCAGGTTTTGTATTGTTTGGAACCTAGGGTCATTCCCCAATCCAGTAGTTTTAGATACCTTATTCCTATTTTTACTTTGCACTTTGCAAATGCCTTCATTGGAACAACTATAAAATTCGATTACATTTTAAAGGATTCTTTTTGAAAAAATTTCCTTCCCCTTAATTCATTAGAGTATAAACTCTTTGAGGGCAGGCATTGTGTCATATTCACAATTTGATCTTGGGAGCCTAAAGAAAGTTCTAGTATTTAGTAAATGCTCAATAAAATCTTGTTGCATGAATAGATGGGTATAAACCACCTTTATAGTGAAACTGATCCTGCTTAAGTACGTGAATGTAGAAGAGAGTGTGTGCATGTATGTGTGCATATATGCGCGCGTGCAGAAGGTAGGTCCTCTCAGATGTGACGTTGGAGGGTGTGTGTATGGGGAGACTCGAGGTTGGTTTGCAGGAAAGTAGAAGCAGCCTGAATATCAGGCGCAGAGCCAGGGAAGCCATGTCCTCCATCCTGGTGGCATGCAGATTTGGCTCCGGACCGGAACATCTCCTGTGCGCCTCTCCCTGCCAGCACCCCTGCGCCTTCATTTTCCACGGCATCTATTAATGATAAAAGTCCCCGTGGTTTATAATTACCAGTTTGACAAGTTCAGGAGTTCTCTGTTAATTATTATAATTAGCTTTCACTCAGTGCGGCTTCAGGAGTTTAACAACAATATTAACAACGGGAGGACGACGATCAGGAATTGACTACAAAGAATTGACTGGAAAGACTTCCTTCTGCTGTCAGGGAAACTTGTTAATGAAGGCAAAACCTGCACAGCAGCTCCCCTCTGTCTGCCTTAACTCAGGGATTGAGTCGAAATCTGCCTTGGGGGATTGAAAACAATGGTTGTGGCCAGTACTTACAAACCCCAAGTTTAAAATCAACCATGGAAGAAAGAAGTAGTCACTAAACTGACTGCTGTGGGCTACTTCTTGACCAGAAATCAAGCAGAGGCAGCAGCCACACAGGAATGCCGGGGAAAAAAAAAACAAATCCTGCCAGCCATGGCCCCAGACTTGGTTCTTAGGGAGGGCTGGGTGATCACTGGGAACAGCCTGCCTGTTCTGGAATTGAGAAGCAGATGGCCACTTTTCTCTGCCCACCTCTCAATGCTGTCCATCCCGGCAGTTATTCCCTGTGTTATGGTCTTCAGCATCTCTTACTGGGACATTGCTGAACTTAACTTGACTCCTTGCCCTTCATTTCATTTTCCAACTGCACTCCAAACTCAGAGTCCTGCCGGGTTACCCTTCCCTGGAGGATGGTGCTAATGACCTCACTCCTCATCTTCATAGCCCTCAGTGGCTCCCCATTACTCACCAAATACAGTCCAGAGTCCTCATTTTGGCACCTAAGTCCCCTCAGTAAGGCCCAGCTTGTCTTCCCAGTATTGTCTTCTACTAATCATTCACTTAGTCCTTCACTCAGACAATAAAAACCCACCGAGTGCCCACTAATACTAGTGTTTCAGATACTGTAGCATCAGCAGCCAAAAAAGGCAGATAAGTCCTTGACCTCACGGGGTTTTAATTGTAATGAAGGAAGTCAAAAAATAAACTCATAAACTAATAAATAATATCATCTAAGGAGATGATAAATCTCCCATTGCCATCATA
>NW_017731461.1:2880483-2882050 GCF_001890085.2 Hipposideros armiger | reverse complement strand
TAAATGACTGTGTTTTATTGAATCATTAGAATAAATGTATAAGGTAGGTGTAATTTCCTCTATTTTACCAAATAAAAATCGAGGCTCCAGGGAACTTAAGTAGTCTTCCCAAAATCACACATAGTGAAATGGCAGAGCTAGAATTAAAGCCACATCTTACGACTCCAAAGCTATGTTTGCTGTTTCTGCTCAGCTGTGCCCTGAAAAAAGCAGACTCAGCAGGGCTTGGCTAAAAGATGTGGAGTGGGAGGGGCTGAGAATGCGGCTTTATTGGAGGGCGCCGTCTTGTCACCTTTCTAGCACATGATAGCTATAAGACGCATGCTATCTATCTTCAAAAGCTTTTTGTGATGATATATAAGAGAGACATCATACGTATTGTACAGGGCCTCAAAACACAGTTCTTTTCTCTCCTAATCTGCAACTGTCCTGAAACCACAGTAATTCTTTGTGCTGGGTTTTTATCTGATAAAGTTATGAGCATTCGAAACACAAAGTTGTCCTTTTATCAGACTTAGCGGGGCATTTTCATAAAGTGGCAGTGGGATCGAGGAGACGGTTATACATCAGACCTTTCATCCAGGTGGATTAGGCGATGACATATATTTCAAGTCAGGGGAAAATGTAGTGTCAGAGGAAACATAACCAATAACAACCAGGACTGGCAGGGCTTCTGACTAATGGGCCTCAGCTCAGCTGCTGGTCATGGACAGTGGAAGGAGACGAGACCTCCAGCAGATCTGCCTCCTGTTTCCTGGGAGAGAAGAGAAAGATTAGGAGATAGTGGCTTTGTGTTGATCAAACAAGGCTTGGAGGAATAGACATTGTGAGGTTCTATATCCTGCAGAAGTTTTCACTGTTTTTCCTTCTTTCCTTGAGACAGAAGATAGAGGTCAACACAGTCACCTTGATTATTGATACTGGTTAGTTTGAGGACGTGACTTAAATATGTGACAACAATGGGCTTCCAGACAGTGAACTAGAATAGAGAGATGCAGTCATGGGTCTCAGGAGGTCCGGCTGGCTGATTGAATCAGCCCTTTTTCCAGTCAGTTCCAGGGGCGGAACCTTTCTCCACTAGTCCTGTCTGGGGAAGAGTGGGTGAGCAATGGGGAGCCGGGTTTGTTATGCTAATCAACACTCCTCTATGTGGAAGGAGGCCTCAGGAGTGGGAACTATGTTCCCTTTAGTCCACAAGCAAACACTGGCATAAAGGATATTTAATGGGGGGGCAGAGGCACTTGTGGTATACTAGGGAGACAATTCATTTGCAGAGGGGGTGTGGAAGACAATAGGGTTTTGATTTTCTTTTAATCCCCTTCCTGGAGTACATTTTAATAAACATTTGGCAACAATGAATTGATTAATTTCTACTTCTTCCTCCTCGTAGCTGGAAATCTGTGATCTGAAGGTGTCGTTATGCTACCCCTGGCCATGTACTCCCTCTTCTTGGGTTTCAGCTGGCCCGTCTGTGGGCCGGGCATAGCTCCAACTGCCTTATTCACATTCCAGGGTTGCTGTGGGGATCAAAGTGCTGCACTGTTGTGGGAAAGAATCATAAGCACTT
>NW_017731461.1:2873849-2876873 GCF_001890085.2 Hipposideros armiger | reverse complement strand
GTAGCCTTGACCTAAATCCTGCCATCTTGTCAAAATGATCTCCTTTATGTTCCCACAAATTATGTTAATTCATGTTTCTCTTCCTTTGGGGTGACCAATCATGCCAGTTTTCCCTGGACTAAGGAGATTCTCCAGCAGGCTGGGACAAGTTGGTCACCCCACTTCCTTTGTTTACACAGCTCCATCTATTTGGGTTGCTTCTGTCTACACAAATCCTTCTCATTTTAAGCCCTGCCACTTCTACAAAGATTTACTTCGCTATTTTTCCTTCTTTAAAATTTCATTGCAATTAGAGTACCTGCCAAATGACTTGTGTGGGCACAGCGAAGTTGCATTGCACAATCTTCTTTATTAGTTTACTTGTATGTGCAGCACTGTGGGTTCTCTAATGACATTGGAAATTTCTCAAGGGCAGGGACTCTACCTACTCCTGTCCTGTGTCCTGTTTATTGCAGCTCTTGCAAGCAGAAAGTTCTCCATTCCCTCTAACCTAATTTTCTCCTGCTGAATTTTGAGTCTTAAATTTCTTAGTCTTTCCTCAGAAAAGATAGACCGGAAATCGCTTTCCATCAGTACTAGTCTTCTAAAACATGCAGTCAATGACTTCAGCCCTTTCACTCCTTCTTGTAAATAAGTTGCTTCCTTTTGCTCTGCCCTCCCAGGCACCATTTCTCTTTCGTATTGTCCCTTGCTTTCCTCTCCATTCTTCAAATGCGGACTCCAGACTAGACATGGTGTAAAAAGGGAGGCTGGCCAAGCGTTGTGGCTGCTGTGAGCCTCGACGGCCCATTAGCCAGGTGCTGACAAGCTTTATCACATCGTCCTGGGGAGGAGGTAGGGCGTTTTGGGAGGGCTAGGTGGTAGCATTCTGTTTTTCAGGACTGGCATACAAGGACCCAGCTTTTCTTTGGAAATCCCTACCTCCTGTCACCAGCAGGGCCTGTGATCACTGGCCTTGCCCTGACACTCACCTTGGCTGCCTGGGGGAGTGCTGCAGCTTCTTTGTACGCTAATATAAAAGAAAATGCCCACAGAGGCCTGAGGGACACACAAAGCAACCAGCAGTTTGTGATGTTAAGGAAAGCAATGTTGGAGAGTCAGAGGATGGAAAATAGGAAACCAATGGCATGTGAAGACAGGGCAAAGCAATTAGGAGGCTTGCTCTTGTCTGTGGCTGGTTGGTCAGTATGAGCTGGTCTAGGTTTGTGTTTTTTCACGGCTCCTGAAAGACAGCATGTTCCTGAATCCCCTCCCATTTTCAAACTATGAAGAAACAATGGGGCTGGCTGAGTGGCGCGTTGGTTAAGAGCTGGCTTGGGACGCCAGAGGACCCCGGTTCGGATCCCACATATGAGGGCCAGTGACACTGCCCTCTATAGCTAAGATGCTGAACAACAGCTCANGTATCTGCAAGTGGATTTACAATAACTGTGAGAAAACATTGTCTAGGGTACTGCTTGAATCTTCAATAAAGTGAACAAACACAGGTGTAAAATGACTTCCCCAGGTGCAATAGGAACAAGTGGAGGGGAAGGGTCACAGGTCAGAGGTGGTGCCTGCAAACGAAAGCATGATTGTCTTGAGGCGAGAATATACTTGACATGACCTTTTGATGTCCCCATCTGCTGGAAGCAGAACCATAAGAAGCCAGCACTGGGCGATACCTCTGAGGTCACAGTGCTTTATCAACAGTCAAGTAAATGAGGTCCAGAGAGGTGAAGGTGCTTTTTTGAGGTCATGACAGAGTGGTGAGGCTGGGATTGCAGACTTGCCCTAAGCCATAGCCTGCCCAGTTAAACCCTAATCTTCTGTGCTTTATCATTCTACATTCAGCTGTCTCTGAGCCCCTAGCATAGGTTGGTCATACCCTGAACAGACTGGCCCCTGCATCATGAGCTACCCATTCTCTAGCGTGGAGTATTCCTGTGTCCCGGTCCTCTGATGGATGTTTCATGCTCAGCCTATCACTCTATGCTCAGACATCACTCTATGCATTGTGCAGCTCCCCATGTGTCAAGATGCTAGCTACTTTCATATAGTCACTCAGTGCCCCAATCCTGGTCTTATAAAACCTCGGCTTCTTTTCTTTTCCCAGTTTCTAAGGTGAAGGTCCCAGCATGCCTTTCTGATGCATCTGTTTGCATTAAGGCAAAATGGGTAGAAGTAGAATTTTCTTACTGCTCCAGGCCCCATATGATGGTGGACACTAGGATGTGACATTCTCATTTTTTCTGCAGGAGAAAGAGGAATTTTTATCTTTTCTCTGGAAGAGGGAATGACAGGAAAGCCACAGCAGCCAGGGCTGGAAGACAGACTGTGGTTACTCATCATTAGAAAAATTAAAGTATACAGACAGAAATGTGGTTTTGCTTCATAACTGTATCCTGTCAACTAAATATTTCATTTAGACCTAATGCCTGAGCCAAATGAGAATCTCGAGCAAAACTGCACTATTAGAATACACTTAATTATTGATTCAGCCAGGCAAAAAGTAAAAAATAAAGAAACCGGGAGGTACTCTAATTCCTCTTATCAAGCATCTCGAGTGCTAATATGCACTTGAACAGCTGCTATTATCCTGGGGAGCCCACTGCCTTCAGCTGCAAAATGTACAACTTCACACCAGCCGCATGGAGCCAGATTGAAGGCAACAACGAAAACACATCTTCTCTTTCCAGCCTCATTTTGTCACTCAGGGAGGGGTGGGTGGGGGAGGTCTTTTAGCCTGCACCAAGAGGGGAGCCCCCCCCTCACTTCTTTCTCACCTCCTAGCTCTTATATGAGAAGAAAGGGAGCCACATCATCATATATGCAGAAGATACCAGATTATTTCACTTGTTCTCAACCTGGAAATTTTGGATATGCCCCAAATATCATTCTTGTGCTATCTAAATGCCTTCTACTTCTTCACTTTATTTTAAAAGAATGAAGACAATGGTTTATGATCCTAGCACTAACAGGGACACTAGGCATCATCTCATTCAACCCTCTCATTTATACAGATGGAGTTATTGAGGCTATGGA
>NW_017731461.1:2868662-2870934 GCF_001890085.2 Hipposideros armiger | reverse complement strand
GAAACCAAGAACTTTTGTGGGCCTCCACCCCCTCTTTGGAGAAGGCATTGCCTTGTGAAAAGCCTTAGTTAGCCTGCTGGAAGATGAGACATATGTGGCCCTGTTATATTGGCTGTTGTTGCCACAGCTAACAGTCAACCACTAGATACAGGAGTGAAGCATCTTAAACAAGCCATGACCATCCCACCCACCAGCTGACCATGATCACAGGAGTGAGCCCAGTCAAGGGCAGTCAAGCCTGGCCCAAATCAGCAGAGCTACCCTGTGGACTTACAGATTTGTGAGCTGTAACAATTTAAGTCATTGAGTTTTGGAGTTGTTTTATATGCAGCAAGAGTTAACTGATGTAGGAATTGAAAGGTAGAGAGAAGAAGTATTGTCTTCTAGATCTTAAGGGATTTGGAATGAATCAGGTTCTTGATTGCACATACTAGGGATCTCTGTAATCTGGACTCTTTTTATTTCTTTGGCTGTACTTCTTGCCACTTGTACACCTCTCTCCACCTCTCCATCCCCAGGCCTCCGTCTGTCCCATGCACACACCAAGCTGTAGCCTTACTGAACTCCTTGTCCAGTTTGAACTCTGACTTTGATTTCTTCTTTCTCTCCTTCCTGGTACATTGTCCCATTCTTTACCGCCTTCTCTCTTTGCCTGGCTAATTCCTACTCAGTCCTCAGGCTTCAGCTTAGCTGCCACTTCAATCTATCATTGTCACATCTCTGTTCTTTAGCTCTCTTTACTTATGTCTCTCAAACACATGCCACATTATATTGAAGTCTGAACGCCCCTCCTCTTAAAAAGGACCACTGTTCTCTGATTTACAAAATACTGATACTTAGGTCCTAACTCAGACAAATTAAATCATGGAATTGAGCAACCATATTTAAAAGCACCCAGGTGATTCTAATGTGCATCAGGGCTGAGGACCATTGCAAGTCTAGTCTATTTGGGAAAAGGTGTGTGTGTGAGGGCAAGGCCCTGAATCCACACCTGCAGCTATATTCTATTCCCCCTCAGCTCTGCTTTTAGCCTGCTCCCTTGGTGACCAACCATAGCCTGGAATCCTAGGGTTACTCTCTTTTTTGGGGGCCACATTCTCCTATCACTCTGGTCTCAACAGAGAAGTGATGTGAAGAAGATGAGGTTTCTCTTTGCTGCCCTGCCCAACAGTTTACATAAACTCACCAACCAAAGCTGTTCTGTATAACATATTTTACTGAAGGGAATAGGGCATGGTTGATAGGTCTTAGCACATAGTAAAGAATGCAAAAAGAATTCCAGCTTGGTTACAAAAATCCTTTGGACATTTCCACTACCATCAGCTTCTCTCACTTTTGTCTCTTCGTGATAATGGGTTGCTTCTTTTCCCAAAATTCATTTGACTTTCCCAGTTTATATCCATTCCTGCCTCTTTAATCTTCCCACTTGGGCTACCTAATCAGACTGAAATTCCTCTTTATAACGCAGAGCAATTCCTTGGGTCGCTCCTTTTGGCATGCTAGGCCCTAGAGCCTGACTCTTGGCCCCACATGGCCCACCAAGGTGTATTGTTAAACAGAAGACCGCTCTCCGCTTTCAGGAATTCTGCTTCAAGCTTTAGCATAAAAGTTCATGTTTTCTCTGCTATCTGTAATTTCTGCCTGCTTAGTTACCTGTCTCCCCTGTAGAAAGGAAGCAACGTAGGGGTTGGTTCCATATGGTCATGTTCACCAGTGTGTTCTCAGGGCTATGCAAAGACACAAAGTAGATGCTCTCAGTAAATATCTGTTGGATAAATGATGCATGAATGAAACAATTCAGGGGATGCTGTGGGCAAGCATGAACCTGAGGCAAGGAGTGCCTCTGAGCCTAACAGAAGGTGAAACCTTGATTCAGGAATCCTTGGAGAATGCCTAGGGTCAAAACTGAGGAAGGGCAGTTCAGTTGTCAAACCTACAAGGAGAAAGTTTGGTTTGAAACAAGACAGGCTAAAGGGTCCTCAGATAAACGGCCTAGAACAGGGGTCGGCAAACTTTTGAGACGGAAGAGCCGCCAGGGGTCAGCAAACTGCGGCTCGAGAGCTTCAGGCTCTGAAGTAAAATTGAAAATGAAAATAAAACTATCATAGTTTCATTTATAAAATTTTTAAAGGATATTATTCACATAATAGTGATTATGTAAAAATATATTTATGGCTCTTGGATAATTTTTCAATTGTTGTGAGGGACAGGATTGGCTCTTCCAGGAGTCGGCAAACTTTTGAGACAGAAAGTGCCCAAAGAGCCGCATGTG
>NW_017731461.1:2861049-2865382 GCF_001890085.2 Hipposideros armiger | reverse complement strand
TTCAGAGGTATTTAGTTATTGCCATTTTATTATTCATATTTTTATTTATTTTTTCATCTTAAAGAAGTCCCTCTAAGGTTCTTTGTACTATAATACTGGTTTGGTAGTGATGAACTCCTTTAGCTTTTTCTTGTCTGGGAAGCTCTTTATCTGCCCTTCTATTCTAAATGAGAGCTTAGCTGGGTAGAGTAATCTTGGTTGCAGGTCCTCACCTTGCATCACTTTGAATATTTCCTGCCAATCCCTTCTGGCCTGCAAAGGTTCAGTTGAGAAATCAGCTGACAGTCTTAGGGGGGGGCTTTCTTATAGGTAACTAACTGCTTTTCTCTTGTTGCTTAAACTTTGGCATTTTAATTTTAATGTGTCTTGGTTTTGGCCTTTTTGGGTTCATCTTGTTTGGGACTCTGCACTCCCTGGGCTTGTATATCTATTTCCTTCACCAGGTTAGAGAAGTTTTCTGTCATTATTTCTTCAAATGGGTTTTCAATTCCTTGTTCTCTCTCCTCTCCTTCTAGTACTCCTCAAATGTGAATGTTGGTATGCTTGATGTTGTCCTGGAGGCCCCTTAAACTCTCTTCAATTTTTTGGATTCTATTTTCTTTTTGCTTTTCTAATTGGGTGTTTTCTGCTAGCTCATCTTCTACATCACTGGTTCAGTCCTCTGCTTTATCTAGTCTACTGTTGATTCCCTGTAATTTATTCTTCATTTCTGTTTTTGTATTTTTTATTTCTGGCTGGTTCTTTTTCATGTTTTCTATCTACATTTTCATGTTGTCTATCTCTTTGTTAAAGTTCTTCTTGAGATTATTGAGCATGCTTATAACTAGTGTTTGGAACTCTACATCTGGTAGAATGCTTGTTTCCATTTTGTTTAGTTCTTTTTCTAGAGCTTTATTCTGTTCTTTTATTTGGAACATGTTTCTTTGTCTTCCCATTTTGGCTGCCTCCTTGTTTGTTTCTATGTATTAGGTAAGGATGCTATATCTTCTAGTCTTTGTAGAGTGGCCTTATGTAGTAGGTGTGCTGGGGGACTCAGTGGTATAGTCTTCCTGATCACTTAACCTATGCACTCCAGGTGTATCCCTTGTGTGGGTTGTATGTGCCTTCCTTTTATAGTTGAACTTTGGTTGCTATTTGTACTTCAATGGGAGGGATTGATCCTCTAGGTCACTGGTTGTGAGGACTGGCCATGACTACAATGGAGGAGTTGTGGTGCAGGGGCTGACTCTACAGAGCAGGATCTGCTCAGCAGGGCCCTCGTTCCTGCCCAATCTGCTCCTTGGGTGTGTCATTCTTGGGGGTGGCTGGGTGATGCTACAGCTTGTTTCGAAGCTGGTCACTGAGGGAGCCAGCTCTGGGATCACCTTGGAGGGGATCTGCTGCAGGTCAAATTCAGCTGCAGCCTGTGCCCCACCTAGGGCCACCCAGCAGGAACCACAAAGAAATCCGCAGATGGCCGCTGCCCATGCCATGCTTGGAAGTTCCTGGAGAGGCCAAACCATGAATCAAGGCTGGCTGCTGCTAGTGCCAGACTTAGGGCTGCTCAACCAGAGGTACGAGACACACTCAAGCCAGATGCTGGTTGTCTGGGTTCTGAGAACCTTTGCAGGACCCTAGGAAAGTCTGCATCATGAGCTAAGGCAGGCAGTTGTATGAAAAAGCCTTTGGAAGTGGCTTGGGTGTGCCTGAAAGTTGGGTAAGGCAGGGTCTTGAATCACCAGGGCATGGAGAATGAATGGCATTAGCCAGCTTGATGGAGATTCAGATATGGCGGCTGCCTGTGTCTGCATGCCGGGGAAGAAGAGGACTCAAAAATGCAATAATGGTCTCTGCCAGTTCCTCCATCCAGGAGAAAGCTGCTTTTACAGCCCCCTTTTCAAGCCAGACAACTCAGTTCCCCACCATATGCCCCTGCCACCTCTCCAGTTGCTGCCCCAGTGCTGGAGCTCAGAGCCAGTGAGTCCATCAGCAAGTAAATCAGTGCATGGGCCCTTTAAGAGTAGTGCCTGGGAGTGCAGCCACCCTCTGTCTCACTCAGCCACAGTCTCTGCTGGTTTTCACAGGCAGAAATTATTGGGCTGTCTCTCCCTGGCACTGGAACCCTGGCTTGGGGTGGGGCTTGGACCTCTTGTTCCTCTGGTGGGGACCTCCACATTCAAGATATCCCTCCCAATTATTTATGGTCATACTCAGGTGTGAGACCAGTCAGTTCGGTATCTCTACCCCTCCTATCAATGTCCAGGTGGCTCGCTCTGTATGTTTTTAGTTGTAGGGCTGCAGTTCAACAAGAATTCAGGTGATTCTCAATGATGGTTCTTCTGTAGTTTAGTTGTAATTTTGATATGGTTATGAGAGACCTACTGTGCCATCTTGACTGGAACTCTGTACATTTTTCTTAGGCCTGATGTCCACATAGCTAGTCTAGTTCTGCCACCTTAAGGGTCTACTACATTGTAGTCTTCAAAGTTCAGACAATCTTTCCTTNCTAAGACAGCCTGTAATGCTGACCCCACCTCTCAGCAGTTGTAGAATTTTAGGATGGAAAACTACAGGAGCCTTAGTTTTTTCAACTCTAACAGCTGAATAACAACATGTAATGCATAGGTTTACTAGGAATATAACATGAAATAAAATGTGTAAAGCACTTAGCATAGTCCCTGACACTCAATTAAATAAAGTTAGAGTCTACAAATACTCTCTGACTGCAGACCTTGTATCCAATACTTTGTTAGGTTACAGGGACATTAAGAATAAGGCCATACTTATAGGTGTTGGTGGGTAAAGACACCCTTTATATATTTCTCTTATACATCCTGTCTAAGACTAGGAGGAAGCCATTGGGGTTTATGCTGAGTATTGCATCCAGTATCTAAAAGCTTGGTCTTTTAAGGCGCTGGTGACACAGAGTCCAGAGGAGGAAAAGGCACCACTTTCCAGGAGAGAAAATCATCTATGGGGCAGCTCATTCGGCCGTATCCCAGGTTTTCCTAGGAGATTTCCCCACCATCCAAAAACCAATGAGGTCTGACCTTGCAAGATGGGATGAGCTCCTGCCCAGAGCGGTGTGATTGCCGCTGAGGATAGGCCCATTCATAACCCAGGAACAGACATTGCTGCAGGTGGGCTATTACTTACAATATAGTTAGTGTCGTTTAACCAAAATGGATGGGACACAGTGTTTGGGAGAAAAGCCCTGAATCTGACCGAGAGGAAAATAAATTACAGTGGTGGACTGGCTTAGGGAAACAGGGCACAGGACAGGGGTTGCTGTTAAGTCAGGCCCTCCCTACTCAATACAATTGTTTTCCATTTTTGGTAAATGCCCAAGATTAAAGCTCCCAGGGAAGGATGAGATGCAATGCAATGTTAAATTTTTGTTTGGTGAAAAATGGACCGGGCTGCAGTGAAAGTAAGAATTCTATAAGAGAAAGAACACCCAGGGTTAGAGGCAGTGGAAACATGGCCATGGGGAAGGGGACAGTGCACGCTGTAATTGTTTGTTAATTTTTCTCTTTTTTTAAATTTATTTTTTAAAGGTTTTTATTAAAATATAGCTAACATACACTATTATGTTAGTTTCTGATATACATTCCAGTGTATATTCAACAGTACCCACCTGGTACTATACAGTCATTACCACATTACTGATTATATTCCCTATGCTAAAGAAGTGATCACCATAAGTACAGCAATCTTCTGACATTGTACCTTGTTATCACAATATTATTGATCTTCCACCCCTTTCAATTTTTCATTTAAAGTTGACATTCAATATTATTTTGTATTAGTTTCAAATGTATAGCATAGCGGTTAGACATTTAAATAATTTGGGAAGTGATCCCCTAACTAGTACCACCTGGCACTATACATCACTATTGCCATATTATTGATTATATTTTCTATATTTTACATCCCCTTGACTATTTTATAACTACCAATTTGTATTTCTTCATCCTTTCACCCTTTTCACCCTGCCCACAACCCCCCTCCCATTTATCACCCAGATAGATCTAGTGCCCATCTGACACCATCCATATTTATTACAATATCATTGACTATATTCCCTAAGCTATAACCTACATCCCCATGACCGCTGTGTAACAACGAATTTGTACTTCTTAATTCCTTCCCCTTTTCACCCACCCAACCCCCCTCTTATCTGGCAACCATCAAAATATTCTCTGTATCTATGAGTTTGTTTCTATTTCATTTGTTTATTTATTTTATTCTTTAGATTCCACTCATAAGTGAAATTATATGACATTTGTCTTTTGCCGTATGACTTATTACACTCAGCACAGTACCCACTTCAGCGGTTCTCAACCTGTGGGTC
>NW_017731461.1:2841422-2857791 GCF_001890085.2 Hipposideros armiger | reverse complement strand
TCTCTGCTAAGATTTTTATTTTTTTAAATGTGGAGTTCTAAACCCAAGCATGATTTCTTTTCCTTATTAAGTTCTTTTGCCTATGGGGTCTGCCTATGAATCTTAGAAAGATTCAGGTAGATACATTTTCCATTCTTCCCCAACCTCGTACCCTTTCTTGGAGATCATCAGGAATGTCAAAACACAAGAAAATATATATGAACTCTTGCTCTTTTCAATTGTTTTGTGGCCAGTCCCCAGATAGGACACCCCAATGGATACCCAGCTTGAGTTGCACCTCCCCAGTGAGGTCTTCCATGAACCCTGACTCATGTTGATTTCTCTTGCACTAGATAGGGTGGTCACAGTTACAGAGCTGAAGAGTATAGGTCTGGGTAAGGCAAATGGGCTGCAACTCAAGGTCTGCAACCTTTGAGCTGTGTAAACTTACCTACCCCTTTAAGTCTCTCATGCTTACTATAAAATGGATTCGTCATAGTGTATACGTCACAGAATGGTTGTGATTATTGTGAAAATGTGTAGAAAGTACTTAGCACTGTAAGTGCTCAATAAGAGTGTTATTTTTCTTTATTTCTTTGTTTTCAGAATTGAGAAGCATCAGGAAACTCTGTTCTAGGAGTCAAGTGATTGAAGCTTTAGTTCCAGCTTCATCACTAAACAGCAAGATGACCTTAAATAGGTCATTTAATCTTAATCTCTCATTTTTTTAACTTATTAAAGTGGGACAATAATTTCACAGGTCTGTTATGAGAATCAAAACATAAAGTGGATGAAAAAGTGCTTTGAAAGGTAATGAGATGAAGGATATTAAAACTGGAAGGGATCTGCTGATAACTTATATTGACCAACCTTCCACTATTCTTTGAGGCTCGACATGGAACTTTCAGGAATGGAAAAGTCACTTGCTGTGGTTTTTTATGGAATAGCACTGTTTAGTTGCTGGCAAATAAAAGGTTTTTAAAATTATTTAAAAACAATTTATTTAACAAATATTATGGAGTACCAATTTTTTTTGCAGCCACCATGATTTTTCCTGGGGCATAGCAATGAACCATACAAATATGGTACTGGCCCTCATACAGCGTACATATGGTGCAGTTTTAAAAAGATCTTTATTCATTGAAGTAAATTGGATTTCCTGTAACTTCCAACCATTGATTAGTCCTGCCATCTACATCAATAACCACCATCATCTCCCCAAACACACACATGTGTACCCACACACAAAACAAGGGTTCTCAGTTTCAGCTTCCTTCAACCGCTCCTCATGAAATACATGAGTTAGGATGAGCAAAGTGTCCTCCTTTGCTTTCTTCCATCGTCTGGAAATTAGGGAGGTAAGAAATTTGCATATGGTTCCAGAGTTATTTTTCCAAAGAAGTAATATAATAGTTAGGGTAATACTAGCTGTTGTAACAAATAAGTCCCCCCTCTCTGCCCCTCACACACATTCTGGCTTAGCACAATAGAAATTTGTTTTTTATTCACGTAACAGTTTAACACTGAAGGCCTTTCAGATGGTGTTTATGGTCCAGAATTCTTCAGTATTGTCTCTCTATTCACACGTAGGGTCTTGGTAACCTCTGCATTTATCTGGAGAATGGGAAAAGAGATATTGGAGAAGGTACACTCACTTCCTAAGTTCCTGACTTGAAGGTGAGGCATATCACTCCTGCTCACATTCTAGTGACAAGAATTCTGGTCATATGGTCCTTCCTAGCTTCAAGAGAAGCTAATTATAGTTTCTAACTATAGGACTATATTGGGGTAACTATTTGCCAGCATCAAATCTCCAGTGCAAAACCTAGCTATCTCTGCCATAAATAGAACCATTTTCATGACAGTGAAAGTCATATACGTTTGAAGGCTACATGGGTGATCTTTGGAAATAAATTGTCATTATGATAAACTTATATTTCATTTTAGGACCGCCCCCCAGTCCTCTTCAACTAAATTTGCAGCATAGAGTTTATCTTTCTACCCATGTTGTGGAGACAGCAGGAACTGAACAGAAGAGAATGTCTGAGGCAGCAGAATATGAGAGCCGAGAATGAACTGTGCCTGGGTCTTTTTCATTCTGGCCTCTAGGATAGGCGCACGGAACAGAAACATCAGATCGGGGAGGAATTAAAGGGCAAGGACTGTGAGAAAGAAAATGAGTGAAGAGGTGAATGCAGGGGAGTTAGAACACCCACGTAGGATGCCTTCTGAAGACGAAAGTCCCCACTCTTCTGTGTGGTGCTAGGGACCAAGTCAGCTTAGATGAACCAACCTCTATTTTCCTTTACTCCTCTATTTCTTTTTTTTCTTCTCTATGGCTTTGGGGCACATCACTTGACCTTTTATAAAATAACTTTTTAAATGCCAGTGGGATCCAGTGTGTCTTTTGACTGAGAAAGCTAGGCTAGGTAGTATTCAGAATGGGTCAAGTATAGCCCCACTCTGGTCTTATAACAAGCATCAGCCCACACCCTCAGTTTGAAATAATCAAAAGTGAGGAATTACCACCAGCAGATAATTACCTAACTTGAGAGATATAAAGCCATTTCTCTCAATGCTTATCTCTCCAAAGCAATCGCTAGAGATACATTCTGAAAGCTGTGAGAGTTTCAAGCCCATTATATTCTGGTCACCTTCCTGTTGATGCTCACCATTTCAAATATGGCATTGGAACTGAGCACAATTATCCCAATGTATATAGACAGTTCGGTACACAATACATTGGGATTATTAACGCTCATACTCAGGACACTACATTTCTATTAATGTTACACTAGTTTTGTTGAAAATCATGTACCATACTATTACATAATGAGATTACAGTCAACTAATCCCTTACGACTTTTGTTTTACATGAATTTCTGGAAAAGTAAAGCTTCTCCCATTCTGTACTTGCACAAATAACTTGGATCTAAACGTGGGATTTTAAATGTAGATAAAATGATAAATTTCATCTTGTGTATTCTATCCCATCCTTCTAGCTTGCCTTTAGAATCTAGGTTTTTGTCATCCAGAGTTACTAGCTAACCCTCCCAGCTGGGTGCCATTTGCGACTTTGATGAGAAAGCTTTCTCTGTGACTTAGGCAAAATTTCTGATGGTCAAGTTTCAGCAGACTACTGCTCTGCATGGACTGTTGTTAAAGTGAGCTTCTGTCCCTTTGCATACAGTCTTCAATGAAATGAAAATTAGTAGGCAATCAATTTATGGATAAAATACTGTCTGCAGACAAGATTACATGTAAAAAAAATCGAATTGATTTTATTTTACTTTTTGTATTTCTCCTAAAAGGTGAAAGAAAATATCAGGGAAATGCTTTCTGGTGCAAAAAATTTTGGTGAAAATTTTTGTTCTTGCTTGAAGGCTAATAGATTTCTAATAGGTATATTAACCTTCAGATATCCAAAACAAAACCCTTATTTTCCCACTTAAATCAGTGTCTTCTCTAGCCTGCCCCATCTCAGAAAATTATGATTCCATTATTCCAGTTGCTCAGGCCGTAAAACCTTGGTGTCATCTTTGACTTTTTTTTTCCTCTCACACCCCAAATTCAAACTAAAAGCAAATCATTTTGGCTCAGCCCTTAGAAGGTACCTAGGACCTGATCATTTTTTTTATCACCCCAACTGCCACCACCCTGTCTGAGCTGCCATCATTTCTTGCCTGGATTATTGCAATAGCTTCTTCACTTGTATCCTATTTTCATCCTTGCCCAACTATAGTCTATTCTTCACTCAGTAGCCAAATTGATGCTTTAAAAAAACTAAGTCAAATCATGTTTCTCCTAGGATTAAAACCCTCCAAGAGCTCCCAGGTCACTCAGAATAAAGTCCAAATGACCTACAATGGTCTATATCATCCTAAATGATAAGGGCCCTCTGATCTCTAGGCGCTCTCTCTCTCTCTCTCTCTCAGTGTTTCCCCTTTCTTACTATCCTTCAGCCATAGCTCTGGTTGTTTCTTGATCATCACAGGAAAGAGCTTGTATTCTGTCTGGTGTTTTCCCTGCTGGAATGCGCCTTCCATAGCTATCTGCACACTCACTCTCTCACTTCCTTCATGTCTTTTTTATCACCTTATCAGTAAGGCTTTCTCTGATCATCCTATATAGAACAGCACGTCTCCTCCCTCACACATTCCCGCCCCCCTTCTTTTTCTATTTTATTTTATTTTTTGGATAGCATTTAGCGCTACCTGGCATAATATACATTGGTTTCTGGCTCATTGTGTCTCTTCCCACTAGAATATAAACTCCACGAGGACAAGGTTTTTGTTTAGCTCACTGTTATCCTCCAGTACCTAGCACATAGAAATAGCCCTAAATATTTGTCGATTGAATGAGCAGATGGCATCGATGTAGACTTAAGGTATCTCTCTGCTCTCAGTTTCCATGGCACATAATATCCGAGGTGTGATCAAACAATACAGTAAATATTTAAATACAAAAAAATTATTACAGTAAAAGACACGTTGCTAAATCCCCTCAAAATACTTCCCCTCACTTCGAACACACTTATCCCATTGTTCTTGCCACTTTCTGAAGCAGTTCTGGAAGTCCTCTTTCGTGAGTGTCTTTAGTCAGCAGTCATGGCTATCTCAGCCTACTCCCCAAGCTAAGGACTTCTTTCTTTAAGTGAATTCTTAAGCAGAAATCAAATAAACAATTTCAAACAGAAAAGTTTCACTTTTAATTATATTAATTAATTTTATTAAAGTGAGCTTATTCTGGTTGAAATGAGAGTAGAAAATCAAAGACCCCCCCACCACCACCACCACATAGCTGTGTAGGCTCCAAATGTTCCTTAGGTAGAAAGTTTAACAACCAGAACACCAAAATATTCTATCACTTGATTACTAAGATGACTGTGAGTTATCAGAATTCATTACTAAGAATGATTGTAGTATATTACCATTTATAAGGCTTTTAAAAGGAAAGCAATTATTTTTTTAAACCTTATTTGAGCTCAGTTCTCCCTTTGTTGCTCCTCTGTCCCAGTGTGGAGGCAGGGGAATGGATTAGGTGATATCTAAAGGTCTTGTTTCACGATAGATTGTAAAATGAAATATGAGCACTTGCTGCTGCCATAAATGGGTGCTCCTGGCTGATATGGGAGAAAGGAGTTGTGGAACTTAGAAGAAGGTGAAACTGAAATTTCTCATGTGACTCAACCCATTGTTGCAATGAAGAAACATCAAGTCTTCAAAATTAAACGCAGATTCAATTAGAAATTTCACTGAAATTTCAAATTACAACCATTTTCCTCCTTAAATGACAGAATTATATGGTGTCGCAGAGAAACTGACAGGTAATTTGGGAAACTAAAGGTTCCTTGGACTCTGTAGTTAATGGAGAGTTTAGCACCAATTCCTGCATAATTTACACTTCTGAGAAGCAGAATTATTATAAAGTCAGACATCTCCAGCACTTTCAACTCTTGGATCTGCCAGGCTCTAAGATGACCAGGAATGTAGAAGGACTGAGGTCAGAGGTTGCCATTTCAATATCTGAGGCTGCCCGGCTCCCCCAAACTGGCATTTGAACTGAAGAGTTGAAAATTGGAGGTGACATTCAGAAGTCTCTGAAAATTATAACCCTGACTTCCTCCTTGAAAAGCTTATCTGAATCCTAGCTTTCCTTTGATGAGGTTACTGAAAAAGCACTCTGCTCTGAGCTCTTGAAAGATAACAGTCAGCATGAGTGAGACCAGCTGTATCCCTTGGGGGAAAACAGTGGCAGATGTAACAAGCTGGGGACACTAATTAAATGGTCTGGGTAACTTTCTGGGGATGAGGGAGTCTGCCCCTTAAACCTTTTTTCCTGGGGCTCCTCCAGGGAGTGATGCCCCGAGTGCAAGGGGCCCCATTAATAGAGAGGGTCCCCGCTGCTCTCCCAGGAAGAAAGCATGTGTGCCTAAAATGGGGTCGCTAAGGATAGCATGGCTTTCCCCTTGCTCTTCAAATGGCTGCTCTGCTGGCCCTTCTGCCAAACAGGGATGAGAGGGAAACGAAGAGCTGCAGAACCAAAGATCCCTTCTTCCCCAGGCATCGTTTAAGTCTCAGTGGTCCTGAAGGTACAACTGTTGTCCATGCCAAAACCAATGCTCCTGACTCCTTTGAGAATGCAACTAGAATTACATTTTAGTTGGTCTACCCCTTTTCTGAACCTCACACTGCTTAGGGTCTTTCACCATTATTTTGGCCCCTCTCACGGTGATGTAAATGTTTGCTTGTGGACACCAGAGCTTTCCAGCTGGGTGGTACGCTCCATGAAAGCAGGGACCATGTCTTGTACTTTTGTAAATCTCCTTGTATGTTGCTGAATATAAAATAGGTGCTCATTAAATACTCTGTCAGTTCAGCAAGTATTTAGTGAGTGCATTCTTTCAGGGCGACATGGCATGGTAAGTAGGAGTCTGTCCCCTGGGCCACAGAACTGGCTCCTCCGCTTTCGGCTGGCGGTGTAACTTGAAACAAATGAGGTCACCCATGTGGCCTCAGTTTCTTTACCTGTCATGAGGAAAAAGTCAGCCTTGACTATTTTGTAACATAGTTGTCGTCAAGATTAAAGGCTTGAATTAATTCCTTTGGTTGCCATCTGAAGAGCATGATTTTTGTTTATAAGTATCTGGGATTTAGATTAGACTTTTAGACATCTTTCTGGGTTTCAGGTTTTTGTTTTGTTTTGTTTTGTTTGTTTTTTAAATAATATTTATAATAAGTTACACTTTAAAAATGTATTTATTACTTAATAAATATGCAATATGCACCCACTGTGCATATAGTATTGTGTTAGCTGTTAAGAATAACAGGATAGATCTAAGCCACGGCCAATACCCTACAATCTTTTACTTCAGTGAGACAGATCAGGTTGGCAGATAACTAACAGATGAAATAAATGTTTTTTTATGTAAGGACTGAGATATAGAATATGTATTACACATTACACGTATAGTTGTCCCTTGGTATCTGCAGAGATTGGTTCCAGGACCCTCATGGATAGCAAAATCCACAGATGCTCAGGTCCCTTGTATAAAATGGCATAGTATTTGCATATAACTTCTTTTTGCATATAGGCTACAGCAGAGTGTGCCTACATTTCACTTCATTCACGTGGATTCAGGATGGTGCTTTTGGAGTGTGGCAAATTCAAGTTTTGCTTTTTGGAACTCTCTTGGATTTTTGGTTTTTTGAATATTTTCTATCTGCAGTTGGCTGAATCAGATATGAAACCCCTAGATATGGAAGGCTGACTACATGCATGATAAATTAAGTTATATTACATCAATTACTATATTTTATATACTTTACGTTCAAGTTGCGTTAATTCTGCAAACATGTACCTATATGATTCCAAAAGTGTCGAATAAACCAGAAGATGGTTTATTTTTATTTTCCTTACCTTGTAAAACACAATTCAACATGATTTGTAGGTGGTGTTTCTATACTAAAATAAGCAATAATTTTGGGAAGACTAGAAACACCTTCTTCACTTACCAAGTGAATATCTATGTGGCAAATGGATGGTTTTAGGAGACCCACAGCCAAGTTCACAGGTAAAGAGGTCAGTGGACAACTCAAGTGATACTCCAGACTTAACTCCCACCCTATAACAAAACCTCTGGTGGCTGAGAAGTGTTGCATTAAATGAACCCCCAGAAGCATGGCCACAGAAGGTTTTGTGCAAAGGAAGGGAGTGGGGAGTGGGAGGCACTAGGAAGGCTGGCCCTGGGCAAAGACTCTTCGGAGCTGAGAGTCCAAATTGAGCAGTCAACAATCACTGACTTCGTAAACAGTGCATCCTTTCCCAAACCAAAGAGGAATCTTCTTGTGTGCACAGTGTGGAAAGGACAGTTGGTCCCAGGATGGTCTTTTCAGCCACAATGGCACACACAGATAACAGTTATTGTCAGTATCACCATTCTGTAAAATAAATAACAAATAAATACAAATCTGGGTAGCACACACATGGATACATTATTTTCATTAAGTCCCTGTGGAATATAAAAATTTAATAACCCAGTTCATAGGTATGCTAGGAAAAATCTGTAAGTAGTGTTTTAAAACAAATCAAGTTTGTGGCAACTGTTCCATTCATACACGTTGCATAAATTTTGATTCCTTTTTGTATATTATCAGTATACTTATACTACCCAAAATGCCCAGAAGAGTGTCTGGAAATAGTAGGCATCAACAAATTAATTTTATGATGTTGTACCTAAATGTTGCTAAAATAGCTAAATCAGTAGTGAACTATTGAGTTATCTTGTCTTGTTAAACACGAACGAATTGGACTGGCTATTTGTTTTCCTTCCATTAGAGCAGCGGTTTTCAACCTTCCTAATGCCGCGACACCTTAATACAGTTCTTCATGTTGTGGTGACCCCCAACCATAAAATTATTTTCATTGCTACTCTATAACTGTAATTTTGCTACTGTTATGAATCGTAATGTAAATATCTTTTTGTTTTCTGATGGTCTTAGGCGACCCCTGTGAAAGGGTCGTTTGACCCCCAAAGGGGTCGCGACCCACAGGTTGAGAACCGCTGCATTAGAAGGTTAGCTCATGAGAGCAAATTTTTTATGTTTTATCCACTGATGTATTCTGAGTACCTAGAACAGTGTTTGGCACACAGTAGGCACTCAATAAATATCTATTCAGTGAATGGTTGAATGAGTAAATAGATTTCAATCACTGTTAACAAGTAAGACAGCCTCCGTACTAGTTGAACTGAAGTGCATATTAGCCATGCAAAGGAAGTTCACTTCTTTAGTCATTTATTCCCCATTTATTTACTTAGTTATTTATTCATTCAAAAACAACTATATAGCATTGACTATGTTCAAGTCACTGTGATGGGCGACACAAAGTCACATTATGGGAGAAACAAAGATGGACAAGAAACATTTTCCACCATTAGATGAGTTACAATTATGTGTGTGTCGTGGGGAGAAGCATAACCAAATATAATTAGATAAGGGTTGAATTAGAAAGATAATCTCTGAACCTGAAGTTACTGAGATTTAAAACTAAACACTTTTAAAGGCAAGGGCTTTATGAAGAAAATGTATGTTAAGTGAATCACTACCTGGAATATAGGTTGTTGGGCTGCTTTGGGTTCTGAGCAGCCTCCAGATCATTGCATCAGATGCTGCTTTCTGCATTTTTTCCCTAATTCAATGTATAGCAAGTTTAACGCATTAGTATTTATAAAATAAAAACTGTATTCTACTGAAATTTTTCTTGTGCTTGCCCCTTATCGCTAAGCTTGAAAGAACAGTAAGTTATGATATGTAAGGAAACTTATTTATGCATTTAAAGATACAGTTTTTTGGGCTAGGAAAGATGGATAAATACTTGTTGGAAGTTTACTGCATCTTTAAAAATTGTTGCTTATTAAAATCTACAAACCTGAATTGTAAGGCACGATTTAAAAAAAAACCACACACACATAAAAGTTCTCAAAGTAGATTAGAATATAGAAAATGTTTCATCAAACTGCTGAGATATTAACCAGTTCTATGGCTAATATTAAAAACTGAACAATCTATTTAAATTGTACTGAGAGTATTTCTACACACCATGGTTCAATGGCAGCCTAAGGATCCCAGTGGGTAGCCGTCCTGCAGAGCAGGTCACCCTCTTATGTGCCTTACCTCTGCTGAGTCACTGTGGTTCTGCTGCTAAAGCATGGACAGGGTGTGTAAAAGTCATAGTCAGGCTAAACCTGACAGATGTGACTCAACAGCTCGCAGGAGCTACCTTTAGGAAGAATAACCCCTTCCATTTATATAGACCTAAGTTTTCAAAGTGCTGTCTCATGCATCATCTCATTGGCTCTTTTAGGGTACCTGTTTTTTTTTTCTCTCCGCCCATTTTATTGAAGAGACCACTGAGTCTCTAAGTGGGAATGTTATTGGCTCAAGGCACCATGATTAATCAGTGGTAGAACTCGAACATGTTTATTCTTCTATACCATGAAGCCTACTGTGTTGAGCCCTGTGACTCTGCGGGAGAGCCAAGAGTCCTTTCTCTGCACAGTGAAGTGCCCTATGCCCAAAGATGGGGTATAAAATAATGTCATCCCCATGTCCAAGAGTCTTCTCAGTGCCAGGCCAAAACAGCATTTCTTCTGATTACTAGTGTGTCATGGACCCACTGGGTCCCCGCAGTCCAACCTGCTGACAGCTGGACCAGAGGTGCTCCATTTTCATGCTTGTCACCTCCACAAATGGATTAAAGTATGAAGAAAAGACAGCATCAGGGAGACTTTGGACCACAGCCAGGACCAAAGGTGTAAATTGAAGGAATGGGATGGAGTTGGAAGACCGCTCAGACTCACTTATCTGGAGTGGTGGCATGTAGTCTTTTCTGCCCCAAATCATACTGGATTGAACTACTGTGGGGTATGGGGTCTATTTGTGCCATTTACTTTTTGAAGCCACTGCTATAAAGAACCATTTAAAAGGATATTAGGGGCATATACCCAGAGGCTTTTGCAATGGAGTCAGAAATCCTAGATTCCGGTTCCACTTCTACCCTTGAAGCATATCTGGTCTTGGGCAGGACACCAGCAAGTATCTATAAATGGGAGATAAAATGATACACCCTTATCTATACCACTGACTTTTAAAGAGGGTGAAATTAAAGAGCATTTCTGAAAATTCCTTGTATACACTCACAGACTGTACAAACATGAGTATTTTCCTGGGGCAGAAGGGCACAGTAAGTTGTCCTCAACTAACACACAACTCCCACCCTCACAGGGCCTCGTGTTCCCACAGCAGCCGTTGGCCAGGAGATGAACTAAGTAGCTCAGCCACGTTACTGCTGAGGGCGGAACTTTCAGGCTTCCCAATGCTGGCTTGTAATCCTAGGGATAAAACTAGGACCAAGAGGTAGAAATTACAGGGAGACAGATTTTAGCTCATATTAATTACTATAGTAATAACAACCAATACGTATATAGGATGTCTGCCCTGTGTAAAGTCCTCTGCTAAGTTCTTTGCCTATATTAACTTATTTATCATGTTAAACAAGGTTACAGTCAATCACTCAATAACTATTCATTGATCATGTACAACTTACCAGCCTCTAAAATAGAAACCAAGCCACAGAAGTGAAAAGATACAGGTTGTGTCCTCAAGAAACTCATGGTCTTGTGGGTAGATAAACACGCAAATACAACATCCTGTATTAAAAGGAAAGGTATAGTGGGAATAAATACAAAACAATTCAGGGGCGTGGAGGACCTAGGTTTGCTAGGAGATATCAGGCAAGGTCAAACGAGGTGGCACTTTTGAAGGACGCATTTATAATTAAGATTAGACCTGCTCATATGTGCAACTTTGTAGGAGTAATGTCCCTCAAATAATCAGTGGGAAAATAAATATTGCTCTGTAGCATGTGACCTAAATTAGCTGCTCCAGGGGCCAGATAATGACATAAATATGATTGTGCAAAATGAGATATTATAACGTGTTTCATAAGCTGCAGTGATATTTTTGCAGCTCATGAAAAACAAGATAATGCCCATAAAAATAAGATATTATGGTAAAATCAGTATTAATTACTAGGAGCCAAAGTGCACTGCTTGAGGCTGTAAAACTTTTAATATTCCAGAAGAAAGCAGTTCAAGTAACAGGCTAACCACGATCGCTTAATCGCTTGGCAGTGTCCCAGCCTATCTCGGTGAACAACAGAGCAGAGGCAGCAGAATCAGCCCCAAACAAACAGCCCTGTGAAGCGTTGCTAATTTGGCTGAGATGACTGGATGGGGTGAGGAGGGCTGAGAGCAGAAAAGTGCCCTCCTTGCAATTTACCTTCTTACTGATGATGAACTGGGCTTGGCAGAAAGGCACTGGGATAGCCTCTTAGTGGTTTTTGAGATGCAATGGGCCATCGGTTCCTTAAGATCGGCTTTTCCAGTTGCTGTTGATACCAGTGAACTAGATGGGTCCTTGGTGGGGTTGGAGATTTTATCCTCTTCCCTGCCTCTGCCTTATCCTCGGCCATGAACACACACATGCAGAAGCACAGGCATGTATACATGTGTGTGCACACGTGCACTCAGTACCCAGAGCTCCCAGCTACGGCAAAGGCCAGGATCTCACTGCGTGTATTTCCCACATCTTGAGTGTGAGACCAATTTGGTGACAGCCTCTCATGTGCCATAAACGAAATAGAAACATATGTGCATGCAGTGATAAAACAGATCTGTAACGACATCCCTGCCGCCTGTTGGGTGGCAGCTGAAATCAGACATCTTAATGTATGATATTATGGGAATTACCCACATTAAGATAAAATATCTGGATTTAAGTAACTGTCTTTTGCTCTGAATTAACTTAGAGATTGAACTCAGAAAACAAAGGCAAATGAGTAGAGGCTAAGGAATGTATTTCACAGCCACAGTGCCCGGCTGCCACTCGTGGTGGCACGGTGTAGGAATACCAATAAGGAACAGGGTCTGCTCCACCACTAAGTCTCCAGCACTTAGTAGATGCTATACACTAGTCAGTCCTTTAAAAATATTTGCAGTGTGAATAATGAGGTGCAGTAAGTCCTTTCTCAACCACCACATACATTCTCCATTCCTTCTGCTTCTCCCTTCCTTTCCCTGGACATTTTATATCAGTACAAACCTCTACTTCCCTCACCTGGTTGGAACCTATACTACAGCACCATTGGCATTAGCTAGCCTAGGAAGTTTCCTTCTCTGTAGGGGCTTTGCAAGACCTTATTGTGTCAGTTCTATTCCTAGTTGCTAGGAGTCCCTTTCTGGCAGTCTCCGTGGAGGGCTAAAGATGCAGGCCTAAAGAGGAAGATGGAGGTGGTTTTGTAAGCTGGTGTGGGGGCAGCAAGTATAAGAGTCTCCAAGGATTCTCGCTGTTGGTCGGCAAAGGACTTTGGTCTCCTGGGCTGACAATCTAGCGTTACCCCCGCTGGGCTTCAGAGTGGACCCAGGTGCCACCTCAAATCTCGCAGATGTTTGCTCTTGCAGCATTTGGCCGGATGTCGTAGATTTCCTTGGGAAAGACAGGTAGGAGGTTTCCATTCCTCAGTAATGTTTCTTCGGCCTCACTAACTCCACTGAGGTTACTCAGCTAGGCCAGAAAAGATAACTTGTGGTTAAGGTGTAATGTATCCTGAAGGGCTCAAATGATTGCTTTTTCCAGGATGGGCAAGTCCATTGAGATTTGAAGACCTAAGTTGAAACTGACCTTTGAATCTTTTTCACAGGTATCCGTTACATCTACTGAGGGTCTGGTACTGTGTAAGGTGTTGGGGATGGGGTGGGAGCAGAGCGGGGACAAAAGAAGCAAAAGAAATAATATCTGTTCACAGGATTAGTGTGTGAGACATAAAGATATATGTACATGACACTATATAATAAATTGTAAATAAATAGTAGAGGTGAGAGATAATGGGAGGGAGGGAGTGAGGGAAGGGGGAAAGGAGAAAGAATGAGAGAGGGGGGGAGAGAGAGAGGGAGAGAGAGAGAGAGAGAGAGAGAGAGAGAGAGAGAGAGGAGTGGAGATGAGGGGAGAGGAGGGGAGAGATCTCGTAGATAGACAATCAGGGAAGACTTCATGGGGGGGTAAAGTCTCAAAGATTGGATTGGATCAAAGAGTAATTGGGGAGAGGCCAGTAAGAAGAAGGAGGAGATTTTCATGCGAATGTGTATGATATTGTGGTATTGATACAAGGATAGACTAATCAACCAATGAATCAGAATAGAGAATTGGCAACAGCGTCACCTATATGTAGAAACTTAATATATGATGGTGACCTTGCAGATCACTGAGGACAGGAAGGACAACTTAACTTTGGGGCTGGTATGATTGCTTGTACTTACAAAAAACAAGTGAAATTGGATGCTAATGAATAAATCATAAAAATAATTTCCTCATAAACTAAAGGCTTAAATGTGAAAGGTCAAACTTTAATGCTTTTAGAAGTAAATAAAGGAGCCTATCTTTGCGACTATGAGGTGTGGAAGATTTCTTAAACAAAACAGAAAGCATTAATAATGAATTAAAGGACTAATAAATTTAGCTACATTAAAATTAAGAATATGTATGCTCACCAAAACAATGGCATAATGAAAGTGAAAAGACAAACCACAGATGGGAAGAATACATTTGCAACAAATAGATTCAGTAAAGGATTAGCATCCAAAATATAAAGCCTTCAGAAAAAGCATTAAGGAAAAGATGAACAATTCAACAGTTAAATGGGGGGTGGGGAGATATATGAAAAGACATTCCATAGTAAAAAGAATAAGGATTGGCAAAGGGCCAAGAACTGGTGGACACTGGGCAGGTTGGGGGCATGGTAGAGAGAGAGTGCAGAGGTGTAAACATTTGACTGGAGACTCTACTTTGCAGAGGGAGAGAAGGGGCAGAAATTTGCAACAACCTCCACCTTTTGAAACATCCTGCAATAGCCTTGCATTAAAACATGGGTTTAGTCTGCCACTGAGAGGTCATCGAAGAAGCTTAAAAAGAATAGTTTGTAGACAGTACACAAAATTATTAGCCAGGAAGCCCCTACTTAGAAATCCACATCGTAGGCACCTTTTGTAATAAATCTGCAGTCTCCAGTCTGTGGAGACAGGATGCAAAATCTGAAGCAGAAGGGGTTGGATTTGGCAGGATTTGGCAGTTGCCTCTATTCATCACCCTCACTTGACCCATGGTTCCTGCTGGGGTTTACCTGTTATTTTCCAGTGAAAACAGTAGAAGAATGGCTGATAAAGCCCTCTGCTTTGGCTATGGCAGCCAGCACCACGAGACAGAAGCTGCTCTTCAAGGAAATCCTTCAAAGGCCCATTGCCTTGAAATGCTATGCACTGTTTCCGTGGGCTCTTAAACAGAATAATTCATTAGTCAGTGAAGAACAATCAATATCCCATTCCGACAATTACAAACTGACTCTGTTTACCCAGTGGACCCTCTCTGATAATATTATTTATAATCCTAAATAACTCCATCGGTGTTCAATAGAGCTGGGGGTGCCCCTGGGACCAGAACACAATCAAATTATAAAGACATATGGTTTGCTCAGCCCTAGAAATGTTCAGATGCATTTCAGTGATGTTAGTCTTGAAGCTGTACTTTCCCCAATCAGTTCTAAAACCTTTCTAAGGTGCCTGCAGGAGGGGCCTCCTCTTTGGGGAAGGGACTCTACATTGTATGAAGGAGATGTGGCTGCCAAGGGAATTTTCCTATGACTATGTCAGGATTCTCCAAAGTAAAGGGCACAGTAAACAGTTCAGTGGATTCTAGACTAGAGTAGCAATTGAGATGTTGCTGGCTTTGTCAGTAGGAGCATATGGAACAAGAGTATCTGGGGGAGATTCGTGGGGTAGGAGAAATAGGGAAATGAGAAAGTGGTGTGGACATGTGTGCAGATTGAAGTCCATGGTAGCGGGTGAGGGGTTAGGTGAGAAGCAGAAGATTTGTGAGGGCTGAAGATCAAATATACTGGGGTTTGAGAGGGAAGGTGAGGCTATGCACTTGAAAACACATCTCTTTATTATTTGACTTGTGACAATGATCATATATTATTTGTGTAATTTAAAATATAAAGATGGCAAGTATCCCTCCCTTTATCTTCTCCTTCTCATCCTCTTTCTATCTCCTCCCTCTATCTCTATCTTTCTCACTCTGATTCTCTCTCTGATTCTCTCTCTCTCTTTCACACACACACACACACACACACACACCAGATTTGAGAAGTAGCATCAAGAGAGGCTTTGATGCCACTTCCAACTGCAGGCTGGAAAAACATGAACATGGAGTGCCTCTCGTGCACACTCTGAGCCCATTTGATAGAAAGTAGTCTGAAGGCACAGGGTCAGGAGGGTAAAGAGTGGAATTCTGAAGGGGGAGGCATTGAAATCCCACTTTTATGTTCCTACTAATTGACCTTTCTCTCCTTAGCAGAATATATTTGACATGGGGATCTCCTTGGCTATCTACCTTGTGGTTTCCTGACCACAGCTTTGTAGGGCAGTGTCCAGAGCCAAGAGAAAGAGCCTGACCTCTTTGGACTGTGACACCTTTTCAAAGGGCATCTGGCATCTTGGACAGGTGCCAGCACCTGGCATTCACTTTTGAAATCTGCCCTTTCCAAATACTCTTCTTAACAACCCTGAGAGCTTGGCATAGAGGACATTGCCATTCCCACTTACTAGATGAGACAACTAAGAGTTCCACGCATGCATCCCTGGGCTTAGGACCAGGAACTCCAGGCTCCCAACCATCTCTCCACCAGCCCAAAGCATTTCTACTTGTCTGACCTAAGTGACTAATGGCCAGAGGCAGGCAGCTGTGAGCCGGTCTTGGACCTGTACAAAGTACAGGTA
>NW_017731461.1:2815404-2839819 GCF_001890085.2 Hipposideros armiger | reverse complement strand
AAATACTTTGATTTTGGACTTTAATCTCTTTGGGATTCTAATTTCTAAATTTTCCCTAGAATTTGCTAATGGAAAGGGTTTATATCCAAATTTGGGGCCTCTTATTTTGGCATTTATTATTGAAGAATCTTTATGCATTTTTATTAGCTCTTTATGCATTTTATTATTGAATTATCTTCACCCTGCTATTAAATCTCATTACAGAACCTCTGATGAGTTTATTGGGCCATGTGGCTGGACATAAATTTGGGTTGTAAAGAGAATAAACTCTGAACTTTCAGCTTTGGGTGTAACATAGATTTGGAGTCAGTTTAATTAATGTACTATACTGATCCATTTCAGGCCCTCCTGGGAGCAAAATCAACACTGTTTGACAATGGTTCCAGGAAGAGACATGAAGGAGCAGAGGTTGGTGCTGGGCAAGCAGCCTCAGGTAGGTGGGGCAGGACTGTTCAGGTAGTTGGTACATTTCCTCTCTGGAGCAGCACAACCACACACGTGGTTGACCAGAAGCTTACAAATTCAATCCAACTCATTAGGAAAACAAACAGCTGGAGAGTGCTTAGACCCTCACTCTCTAGTTTCCACATGGGCAGACTTCCCTGGAGGAACACTCCTGGCTACTTGCTGCCCCTTCCTCACCCAGGAAGAAGAGATTTGTCACCTTTGAGTTTATGGGTGGCCCACCCTTTTCCTCCCTCCATGCCCCTTTGGGATGGAAACACAATCTCTGCTGTCAACCATGAGGTAAGATTAGTGGGGCAGACTCTGCCCCAACCAGGGGAACCTAATGTTTTAAGGGACAAGATCAATTCCGGGGTACGATAGCAAGCATTTTGGCCAGACTCAAGCCATACCCTCTCATTTAATATTATCAGCAATATTATCTCCATTGCGCTGGCTCTTCGTCTATCTTTGAAGTGGTTCTGGAATCAGAGAGGGAGAAAGCAGTGTTATATATTTACCCCCTCAAACCTGAGAAGTAACCCATTTGGACCAATAGCCAAGTGATTTATCAGCTGTGAACTAACAGATTTCTTTTGGAATGAGTCACGCACTTTCAATTTTCCACTTCAAAAACACACTTCAGCAGAAGTCACTTTACAGCAAATGAAAGAAGGAATTTCCCAAGGGAAGGAGTGGTTTGCTCCTTAGACAAGGGCAGAGGGTATGCCTTAGGGGTATCTATTTTTCTCAAAGGTGAAGTCACCAGGAGGGTTTTTTTTACATCATTGTCCTTATAGCCAATAAGTTGGTGTTTTGCAAAATGTTAACAATTAGGCAGAGCTCTGAGTGACGAAATTGCATCCTACTGTCCATGAGTTCTGAGAGAGATGGTTAGAGTATCTGACGCACAGAGGAGGCAGGTGGGATTGGGTGAGCTTGATTGTCCAATAATGGGATAATTGTCTGAGACCGTCTTCTATTTAGGGCCTCAGACAGGAGCAGGGCTGTTAAGGTGGTGTGTGCTCTAGTGCAGTCCACTGAGACCCATCCTCATTTCAGAGTCACTATCTTCCTTTTCCTCCTCCTCCTCACCATCATTTCTACCACCTTCCCTTTCATCATTATCATTTATTGGACACTTCACTAAGTGCTAGGTAATGTGCTTAGCCCTTCTCACGCATTATCTTTTCACAACAGCCCTGTAAGATAGATACCATTATTACCTCCCGGTTCTGATGGGTAAACTAAGGCTAGAGGAAGCTAAGTCAGGAAATGGTAGAGCCAGAATTCCAACTGAGACCAGTGTGACTCCAGAATCTATGCTCTTGGAAAGTACACTATCCAGTGCAGATGCCTATCCGGTGTCTTCTTGGATGCTTCCATTGATGAGGTGCTCACTAGCTCCTGAGGTCCCCATTGCACTGTCAGGACGTCTCCCTCCCAGGGTCTTTGACTTTCTGCCTGTGGCCACCGAGGGTGCATCTTGGAATGCTAGGATGACACGTTTGGTTGAGGTAGGGCTCTGATTAATGCTCCGTAGTTGAGGAGGGACACTGGGCTGGTGCAGCGTAGAAGCCTGGTCTGTGGAGATAACATTTCACTGAATGCAGCAAGGCTTGAAATGGGTGTGTTGTGAACGGCATGGCCTTGCCCCCTGAGGGGAGGACCCACAGGACAGCTAGGTAGCCTGGTAGCATGCTGTGGCCTTCCTTGGGGACTGTGAGCTACATACTGAGGCTGTGCTTCCTGCTCAGGGAGCCTCACCGCTCCCACATGCTGTTTGCAGGGTTTTACATCTACCTCTGCAAACCTTCCAGGCATTTTGGCTGGATGGTTGTTCACATTCAGAATGCTTGTGTTTACCCACCTCTCCGTTGAACAAATTTACAAGGTAAATATTTCAGGGCATCTCAGAGATTTAAAAAAATCACAGGACAAAACCAACACAACTGTGTTGTCCTCCGCAACCCCATGTTGCTAACTAATAAATCATAGGGTGGAATTAACCGAGATTCAAACTCTTGGCACTTGTAATGCGGGGGCTCAGCTCACAGCAGGTGAATGTAGGATATGGTAAGGCTAAAAAGGAACAACAGTGGGGCCATGGATAGGGGTTCATACCACTATATTTTCAAGGGCAGCCGGTGAAGACATAGGAAGCAAACATCCGCCACCACCCCAACAAGGGGTCTTCCTGCACCACAGCCTCACTGGCAGCTGGGCGAGACACAAGATCCACAACACCTGCACTTGCTAATGTAGTCACGGCAGTTATATAGCACACAGAATGGTGGCTGATGGCTAACTGGTTACAGCTGATGGCCAACTAGTTACATAAGTGCTTTGCATGTGCAGGTTACACAACCGAGCCAGCACCTTTCCACGTGAGGTCGAGAGCCTAGAAACTGCTCTCTGGGACTCCGTGCCAATAGCACCGGATCAATTTTGAGGTGCCATCTCCACCCAGTTCTCATCCCCAGCCTTTCCCCTAACTCTTACAAGAAGCCTCACTGTTCTGAGAGGTGATGTTAAACAGAACACAAGCTGTTGGGTCAGCTAGACCTGGCTTCAAATCCCAGCCCAGCCTCTCACTAGTTGTGTGTGATGACGAGCAAGTTACTTAGCCTCTCTGAGTTTGTTTTCTCATGGGAAAACCCACTTTGCACTGTTGTGGTGAGCTTTTGGCAAAATGTCTGGAACATGGAAAATTTTGGTTGTTGGTCATTCCAGGATCCCATCCTTGCAACCTTGACCAGTTCAATGATTAGTGGTTTTCATCAGTTAAATCTGGATGATGGCGTGATGGGTCAGGGGTTGGACAGCACACCTGGCCTCAAACCAGACCCTGAGCTACCTTGGACACGTCCCTGAATTTTCTTTGCTTTTGTGCCTCCGTCTATTCAGCAGAGATCATTTTACTGCCTCGTAGCAGAAGGCCATGAAGCTGAGATGGGGAGAAGAGGGAGAGGCACTCAAAGGTCTTCTGAAAGGTGAATAACCCCTTATAAACCCCAAGCGTTGCTGCTCGCTCTTAACGGTATGTGGCCCTGGAGGGGAGACAGCATAATTCAGCAGCAGTGGATCATCCCAAACTTCTGCTTAATAACCACTGGTGTTTCCTGGACAAGGGTCCTACTCTGGCCCCAGCAAACTTCTGGGGTTTCATCTCACTGCTCCCCTCTCTCACCCTAGAGACCACCCCCTCAGCCTGGACCGTGTTGTGCCCACTTATCCCTTGGATCCTCTTCTCTTCTCAGAATGTCCTCCGTTGAACCTCCTCTGTTCCAAAACTGCCTTGCCACATCAGTTCCGATTCACCCCCCAGAGCTTCCTTTAAAGTGCCTCTGGCTCTCTGCAGCTCTTCTAACTCCCCCTTCCTGCCTCTGTACCTTTCTCCCCCTCTCTCCTCCAGCAAAAGTCTTTATGACAGCACCTCTCATTGTGCTGTAATTGTCTATTTATAGGATGGCCTCTCCTGTTAAGTTTGAGGCAGGGACCTTGTTATTCTTTCCATGTCCTCAGTGCCCAGCACAGTGCCAGGCAGACACTAAACAATTAATAAACATTTGTAGTTGAATTGCATTCAAAGCTACACACCTCCAGCCCTCCCGTTCCCACTCCCTTCCTACAGCACACGCACATCCTTTCCTTCTTGCCCCGCTCGCGCCTTCCTGATCCCATCACTGTCATGGCAGCCCCCGTTTTGAACATTTCTGGGCAGTAACAAGGCCAGAAATACCTCACAAAGTGAGTACGCCACCTGAAAATAATCAAGAGTTGCCACCATTCTTTTAGGCGAGCACTATTTTGGGGATACCATTTATCTCCCCTTCTTCCCACATGTGCAGCCCCAGGGTGGGTCATGAAGGGGACAAAGCCAGCTTCTCTAATTTGGTGGCATCCAGCTCAGAGCCAAGCAGCCGCCACCCCACCTCCTGCTCCTCTTCCCTCTGCAGGCATCTCTGGGCGAACAAGTCAGTCTTCATTAAGACAAGGTGCACCTGTGACCTGAGCGAACTCTGCCCTTCTCCCTGGTATCAATTAGCCCAGCTCTGGCTGGTGGAAAAGCATTGCTTCCCCTGCTCTCTCTGTGAGGCTTTCTCAGTGTACTGGCTATCAGAATCTCCTGCCCAGGGGTCCTGCTGTCTGTCATTATATTGCTGCCCCTGACATCCCTGCCTCTAAAGCACCCCTTTGAGAAGAATTTTAATGTGTGCAGAAGACAGCAGCATGGGTTGGGGGAGGGGGTGGCACGGCGAGCCAAGGACTTGGGTTTCTGGGCAGGCGAAGGGGGCCTGCACCGGATTGTTTTAAACTTCAAAGAGACAGTTTCAGAAACCCTGCATTTATTTATTCCTTTTTTCCAGCAAAGGTGAGGATGGAGTGACAATGTCAACTCTCAGAGGGCCGGTCTGTTGTGAACTCTAGCTGCCTGTGTGGTGGGGATCAGGGTGGGGAAAGGAGACAGGAGGAAATGTGCTTTGTGCGGTCATGACGTCCATTCCCCTGCCTACACAGCCTTCTGCTGCGTGAAGGCCTTCCCTTTCTCTCAAGTAACGACAGAAGCATGTAGGACCTAACCTCCACCCTTCACATCCCGCCCTAGTTGTGTTCCTGACCAGGAGGGTATTTTTGTTGCGTATCTTTCCAAGTCCTTGCAAGCCAGTGACTGCTTACAGTTTTCTATTTCAGTGGAAAGTGGAGGAAGAAGAGTTGAGTAAAAAAGAATAGAGTATCCGTTGAGGGGTACTCGCATTTATTTGAGCACCTACTGAGTACTAGATATTATGTTTGAGCATTTATACCCACAATTTTGTTTAATCTTCATGATAACCCAAGAAAGTAGGTACGATTCACCCACTTTACAGATGTAGTAACTAAGAGCCAGAGACATTAAGGAATTTTTCAAATATCACACAACTGAGTAGTGGAGCCGGCCCTCCCTGCTTAGTACTAATTCACAGCACATGTGCTTTCTAGGTGTAGCCTAGGCCGCTGCAGGCACCAGGCACAGGAGCCGAGCACACCCTTTCCTCCCCTTGGAGTCATCCTTTCCTTCCTCAGGTCAGAACCTCGAGACCCTCAATGGTCCTGCACAGTGAGTATCCTAATCAAAGACCCTTTACTTCTCCTGACTCTCACAGCAGCCAGCTCCCTGGGAGGAGGGCATGAATGGATGTCTGTCTCTGCACTGGCCTTGACTGGGCTAGTGAGTGCCCAGTTATCCCCGAAGGCACCAGTACAACTCCAGAGCATCATCAGCACAACTGTTCTTCCACTTGTAGAGATGGGGTTCAGAAAGCTCCTCCTGGAAGTTCTATATCTAAGACAGAGGTGCTTGGTGCTTCTGTGGTACAGACAAAAGGTGCCCACCCCTCCACTGAACCCTTCTCTTAAAAATTCCTGGTGCCCTCTTCTCCTCACCCTGGAAAAAGCATAGCTTTGGCTCACCAGCCCCTCCTGCAGCTCCAATGACCCGGGGATATTCCCACCCACTGTGTTTTAGTTTGCCCTTGGCAATGAGTCCAGCTCTGCCCTCTGCCTTGGGCTTCTGCGCCTGTCCCTCCTGTGTTATTCTCCCCTTGCACAACTCATGCCACAAGCCTGCAAGGGGCTGATCTGACTCCCTTCCATCAAGACCCAGTTTCTGATGGATGGCTGCCCTCTCTATCCTGACTTCCTCTTCTTGCTAACTGTCCTTTCTTCGAAAATCATCCTCCCCTGCCCCCAGCCTGTGGGATGCCTTTAACTGTTCTAAATCTGAGGAGCCAGGCATTTCAAGTTGGAGAGCCAGCTCTTGACACGTACTACTTGTGGAACTGTCACAAGTCACTGATCTCTAATACACTCGGTTTCCTCACCTGGGAACTAAGAATCTTAACATCACAATCTCAATGTCACAGAATAGTGGTGAGTGTTTAATGAGATGGCCTATATGTGAACAAACTACCATTCATCTTCCTTCCTTAGGAGTCTGGGTTTGAGTCCTAGCCCTGCCACTGTTAGCTGGAGTCTCTTGGACAAGATTCTTTTTTTTTTTTTTTTGGTGTTATTTTTCACTAAGCCTTTCCTTTAAAAAAAACACTAATAACTTTACTTTAAAAAAAAATCTTACCAGATGGGTGATAGACCTATGGGGGTTATCACTTTATGAGGTACATAAATGTCTAATCACTATGTTGTTTTGTACACCTGAAACTAATAAAAAAATAAAAATAAAACAATGCTTTCTAAAAATATCTCTCATTTTCTATAATTTTATTTTTATGATAAATACTATGTGCTACTATAGAAAACATGGGAAATTTGGACATGAAAAAATGTCATCCATATTCTAAAACACACAGACAAGCACTGTTCGCATTAGAGTGTGTTCAGCTTTGGTTTTTTTGTGCGTATGTATAAATGCCTGTGGCCAGGTATCTAAGCACAATCAAATTTTTTAAAGTGGGATGATACATGTACCTTTTTGTACTTGTGAGGAAATGCACATAACATAAAATTTATCGTCTTAATCATTTCTAAGTGTGTAATTCAGTGGTGTTGAGTATATTCACATTGTTGTGCAACAGATCACCGGGACCATTCACCTTACAAAAACTCTACGCCTATTAAACCACAACCCGTTTCCCCCTCCCCTCAACTCCCCAGTAACCTCTATTCCACTTTCTGTCTCTCTCTATGAATTTGCCTATTCTATGCACCTCATATAAGTGGAATCATACCACATTGTCCTTTTGTGACTGGCTTGTTTCACTTGGCATAATATTTCCATGGGTCATCTACATATGTTGTAGCATGTATCAAAATTTCCTTCTTTTTTAAGGCTGAATAATCTTGTATATAGTTGGATGGGTTTTTGAGACTTCTAACCGCAGTGTCTCTAACTGTTAAATGGAGCAAATAAGAGTGGCAGCCTCACAGGGTTGTTATCAGAATTAAATTAGTTAATATATGCAAAATTCCTAGAAGAATGTCTAGCACATTGTAGGCATTTCATAATTGTTAGCCATTATCATTATTATTAGTCTTTCATCCCATCTCTCCCAAATGACAGTTTATGATAACAATTAATGGTAACAATTACAGAGTTAATGATAACAGTTAGTATTTATTGAACACATATGTAGTAAGCATGTGCCAAATATTTTATAGTATCTTATTTAATCCTCAGCAAACTTATGTCTAACTTATGAGGTTGATGAGGTGGTGTGATTGTCTCCATGTTTCAGAGGGCTTAACTGAGGCTCCAGGACTTAAGTAGCCAAAAGTTGTAGAGCTATGTAAGTAGTAAGGCTGGCATTCAAAGCCTGGGTCATCTGATTCTCAAACCCACTCAGCCATGAGGTTCCCTTCATGTCACAGAAATTTAGAGAGGGTTGGCAGTGGTCCATCACACATGCCTGCACGATGGTCAGTGGCATTAGAGAAAGATGAGGCAGAGAGAGCCCATTACTGGAGGGGTTTAAACAGAGGCTGGATAACCTTTATCAGGGGTCCTATAAAGGGAATCCCTTCTGGATCTATTACAGCCTATTGTTCTGAGGTTGGAAGAATTTCTGTGGTTTAAGCACATGGGTGGGGAGCTGAGGGGACATAGAGCCAACACCTGGAGAGACTCCTGCAAGAGCCAATCAACACAACACTTACAGTCATTTCCAAAGCCCATGCCAGCTATTCCTAAAAAGTCAAGCTGAAATGGCATTAGCATTTTCCTGGAGGTTGTTACTCTTATCCCACGCTCTCTGATCTTTCACACACACACATTTTATTGACCCAGATCCCCAAGAATAGAAAGAGACAGCAGAGAGCCAAAAAAGAACCAGAGAATGTGTGTGTGTGTGTGTGTGTTGTACGTATGTAAGTGGCTGTGAGCATGTCTGCGGATGTGAGAGTGTGCTATGGGGAAAGGATGACTCTTGGCTGCCTCTCCTGGCCCTTCAAGCCGCTTATTCTGAATGGCCTGGCTTCATGGCAACTGGTCCTGTACCAACTTTGGACAAAACCCATCTTCTACAATTTTGGAAATCCAAAGAGAGGTCTACTGGCTTGTGAACCAAGGAGTGACCAAGGCAGAGCAGTGGCTGTGTGGTGAAGTTCCTGCTCTTTGGGGCCATCATTCCATGCGTAGTTCAGCACTTACCAGCCTTAGGAGTCTGAGAAGACCCCTTCAACCTGGTGAACCTTCTTTTCCTGAGGCATGGAAGTAATAATAGTAATAATAACTAAACAATAAAACAGCGATAATAGAACCAACTATGAAAAAATGTGGTAGTACCAACTGGATGACAGTGAAAACATTTTAGACCAGCAGTTCTCAACCTGTGGGTCGTGACCCCTTTGGGAGTCGAACGACCCTTTCACAGGGGTCACCGGGTACTCGTATGTGGGCATATCTGCATGCGGGCCTGGAGACAGATAGAGGAGCAGTGTCTCGGTTTCTAAGACCATCGGAAATATGTGTTTTCCGATGGTCTTAGGCGACCCCTGTGAAAGGTTGAGAACCTCTGCTTTAGACTACACAGGCCATACTTGGAGGGAGGGGTTAATTTCATTATGCCAGAGCCAGCAGCTGGGAGAGCGTCATGGAGGAGTGACTCAGGAGGTCCCATGTGAGGCTTCCTGCCCTGTCCCCATTCGCTATGGGCCTGACCAGCAAACTCCCCAGGGATCAGAAGGAGAAGAGCTCAGAGATTATTGTGAGCAGTTAGTGCAGAGAGTATTTTGGAGATCAGTAAATGGTGATATTCTCCCTACCTCAGATTGGTAGGACTTCTCAGGGAGCACTCCAAGTCTCATAAGCCCACAGTGTCTCAATGTCCTCATCTAAAACATGGATGGTGGTGTTCTAAAAATAAATAAATAAATAAATAAATAAATAAAACATGGATGGTGGTATTGCCCTGTGTAGCTTATGGGATCAAAGTGACTTGAAAAGCCTGAAATGTTACCAGGCGATGTGCTTTCAGGCTCACCCAGGCGACATCCTGCACACTGGCTGTTCATGGCACCTCTGAGGACCAGGCCGACCTCAGCGCTTCTATCCAGCCCTGTTCCCTCACTCCCACTCTGTGGCCAGGCGTGGGCTCTGTGGGTCCTAGAGGACGCTGTCCCACTGGGGGAGAAACCAATCCTGCCCCTGGAGGAGAACCAGCTGCAGGCGGCTTGGTGCCCAAGCCCTTCTGGCCTTCTTCCCCTACCCATGGACGGGGAGCTAGGACCAGACGTTTCACCCACGTCTCTGTCCTTTAAAGTGCTCTTTTTTTGCTTTCTGGTGTTTTCAGTTTCTCCTCAGGATTTGGAATTGGAAAGCAGAGTGCTCTTTCAGCCCTGGTGTTTGCTTATGAGCCAGACCCCAGAGAGACACTCCCCACCCCCTCTCCCTCCTTGCCCTCCTCCCTGGGGAGAGAACTGGCATCTGCCTCAAGGGCCTTGGGGAGGGGCTCACACGCCCTTCTGGAGGCGTCCTCAGGAAGACAGTGGCAGAGGATGAAAAGGAGCTGAAGAAGCAGAAAAGGGAAGAAGAAAGGAGGAAAAGCCAGGAGATTACCAGGGATCAAGAGGAGGTTGTTTAAGTACACAGCGACTTACACAGAGCTGGGCTTGGGCACTGTGTGGGGCTAGAGACTACTTAGCAACTGACGCTGAAAAGCTGTGTATTCTAGAAGCAAAGGAAGATGGTCCCTCTTCCAGCAGGGCCCTGGGGACCTCAGACAGCACTCAGCTGCCAAAGGTCAGGGCTGGCCCATCTGCATGCCTTATCTGGGCCTGAGGGCAACACACATTTATCTGAAGCACTTCTGCTGGGGCAGATGTTGGAGGGTGTATGCGTGTGTGTGTGTGTGTGTGTGTGTGTGTGTGGTGTGTGTGTATGTATGTATGAGAAACATTTATCAGTGTACAGCCTGCATGCATTCACCTCTGTGTGTGTCTGAGTGTGTGAGTGTGCACGCCTGCCCATAAGGCATACAGACGGGGCCGGCCGAGTGGCACGTTAGTTAAGAACTGGCTTGGGATGCCAGAGGGCCCCGGTTCGGATCCCACATATGAGGGCCAGTGACACTGCCCTCCACAGCTAAGATGCTGAACAACAGCTCAACCTGGAGCTGGGCTGCCGTGAGTTGCCGGCGATGGCGTAGGCTGCAGCCCCTGCTGCAGTGGGTTGCCATGGGCTACCGTGTATAGCCAGCAGCCAGTGTGAGTGACCAGCAGCCGCCATGAGCGGCCGTCCAGAAGCCGGCGACTGATCTGCCTCACCCGGGAAGAGCGCAATGATGGTGCCAACTTGGGCCAGTGAAGCAACGTCCTCCACAACTAGGCTGAAGAACAAAAACAACAACAACTTGTCTGTTCCCCTTTTCCCAATTCCCCAGCACTGTTCCCCTCCCCCAATTCCCCAATAAAATCTTTAAAAATAAATAAATAAATAAATAAATAAATAAATAAATAAATAAATAAATAAGGCATATAGGCAACCTGGAGCCATGACCAGTTCTCAACTCATGCCACATCATGTGAAATGACTGCCCCCTCTCGTGTCAGGGCTGCTCTGCCCTCTCCCCAGCTAACTCAAGGCAGGGCAGTAGTTCAAGGTGGCTGCCTCCTTCCCTGCTGGGCTGAATTCATAACTGACATGTGACCAGGAACTGGCAGTTTACTAGGACGCCCACCCTCAGCTCTCATGTGATCCCCACAACAAACATGGGGTGGCAGAGCGGCTCCCTTTACAGAGGTGAAAACCAAGGCTTGGAGGCTCAGGAATGGCTACGTTTTGAAGGCAGATCCAGTGGTGTTTTCTCTGCCCTTCCAATGCCACTGGGCACTGTTTCCTGAATATTTGGGCTGTCTCCTCTTATCCCTCAATCCCTAAGGGTCAGAAACGTGCAGGGCAGGCCAAATTAGGGGCCTGGATCCCCCACTCATGGCCTTTGTGGCTGGACTTACGTGGTCAGCGTCAAGGTGAGTCACAAGTCCAGAGCTTAGCTCCAGGAGAGGACTTTTGCCAAGGCCTAGGAGCCCGTAAATTCTAAATTTCTGTACTTAGAACACGTTAAGGCTGGGAGAAGTTCTAATGCAGAGGAGAAAGGACACGCTGCTATCAGGAACTCAAGGAGGCTTTTTGGCTTTAGAATTTGTTGTGATTGTGTTCAAATCCTAGCTATGTGACAGAGGTTGATCATTACCCTCTCTGCACCTCAGTTTTCTCACCACTATAAAATGGAAATAACCATAATAGCTAATATTTATGGAATGCTGATATGACAGACTCTGTTTTAAGTACTTAATATATATTAAGGTAATCCTTACACCAATCTTGTGAGTCAGGAATTATTATCCCCATTTAACAGATGAGGAAAGTGAGACTCAGAATATTAACTAACTTGCCCAACATCACATTACTAGTACACAATTAGTATGCGAGTTGAGCTCAGGGAGTCTGGCTGCAACATTTGCATTTAACCACTGCAATAATTCTCGATAGGGCTGGATAGCCACCTGAACCTAAGAAATGGCTTAACAATAGGTGGTGGTTTTAAAACATGTCTGTAAACTTTTTGACAGTCCTCCATCAAAAGGCAGAGTCTAGGTCTCCTCTCCTTGGGAGTCCTGGGTGGTCTTTGTGGCTGCCTTAAAGAATTAGAATGCAGCAAATAGGATGCCACGTGATTTCCAAGGCTGGATTAGGAAAGGCCTTTTACCCTCTGCTGGTCTCGGGACATTTGCTCTGGGAGCCTTCAGATGCTATGTGAGAACACTGACCACTTGGAAGCTGCCATGTGGAGAGACCACAGAGAAAGGGCAAAATATCCAAGAGCCCCAGTTTTTCATGTTTTCCCAGCCCAGCCTCCAAACATGTGCAATGAAGAAGGCTTCAAAGACCATCCCAGTCTCAGCTACCTCTTGATTGCAACTGCAAGAGATCCCCTCAATAAAAACTATCTAGACAAGTCCAGGCAACTCCCAGATTTTTTAGCAAAATAAATGATTGCTATTGTTTGAAGCTACTCTTTTGGGTGGTTTATTATGCTCTAGTAGATAACCAGAACACAGTCCTTGCTTCACAATAGTTGTTGTGAGGGATAATTGAGAATGTATGTCAAGACCCTGGCAGTGAATGCCACCTCGCTTCCCCTTATCCATCAGCACTCTCTGGGTCCCCTCACCAATACCTCTTAACTTGTCTTAAAACAGAAGCCGTTTATACACAAGCTGACGAGCCACCTCAACAAAACTATGAAAACCAGTGCAGTAGATCTCAGTTTTCTCACGTATGATCTTCGCGGCCCTTTCAAAAACGAAATGCTTCATGTAATTCTAGGAGCTGGAAGACCCTGGCATGTATAGATGGTGAATTGCTGGCATCCTATGTCATTCAAGAAAACCGTGTGGAACTTATGTTGGCCATGGCCCCTTCGTTGGCAAATCCCCATTGAGGTCACACTGTGCTGTGTTTTCCTTAGATGTAAGTTTTGTGATGGTAAAGGCTTTAGCTTTAATTTGTTATTTTATTCATTTCATGAATGTCATCACTTTCTCCACAAGAGAGAACAAAGCATATTCAAGTATAATAAGAGAACCACAGGCCATTCCAAGGGAAGAGAAGGAGGAAATGAAAGAATAAAAGGGAAGAGACAAAAGAAGGAAGAAAGGAAAAAAGGGAGGAAGAAAGGGAGGGAGGGAGGGAAGGAGGAAGTAAGGAAGGAAGGGAGGAAGGAAGGGAATGCACAAGGAGGAAGAAAAGAGGGAAAACAGAAAAGAGACAAAAAGAATGAGAGGGAAGGAGCATGAAGGAGAAATGGAAGAAAGGAGAGGAAGGGGCGTAAGATGAAAGGCAGAATGTAACACGGAGAAAGAGACTCATCTTTTTACTATCCTTCTGCCCTCAGCTGAGTCCTGGAGGTGGGGGGCTGGAGGCCCCAGGCCCCAGATCTGCCCGCCTCACTTGGTGCCCGTGCTGGCCATGCACACTGCTTTTGCCTGCAGCTTGACACCCTGAGCTCCTTAAATAGCTCTGAACAGCACTGAGTGGTGGATAAACATTTGTTTCACAGCTCACAAAGCAGAGCTGCTGGCTACCGGCAGGTTTGATGTAATGAGTTCCATTCTGGACCCCAGGGAACATTTAGATGGGCTCTTCTTTGCCCAGGCTGCCAGTCAAGCTGGTACCAGGGGGGGAAGAAAAAACACAGCACTAATCTCTTCCTCGCCATCCCTGTCCAGATCTGGAATCCCCAGAAGCCAGACTACTCCGTTCTCCTGGGATGGGGTTGGGGAGCAGGGTGCCCCAGGCATCTTAGTTGGGGATGCCAAAAAGAGTGTCTGAGTGACCTCCTTTCTCTGCCTCCTCAGAAAATTATCTGGTCTCTCGAGCAGCCCAGAGTACAGCCCTTCTCAGGAGCTGAAAGCTGCAGGCAGTGTCTGCTTGCCCCATGCAGCCTTCTGCAGCTGTGGAGTTTGAAGAAAGGAAGCAGGGGTAGGACAGCCTGGCATTGCCGCCCTGGGTTGGCAGCTGTCCTCCTCGACCACCACTTTCTACCACTCAGAACATGCCCAGCAACCGCCTGCTGGCCTTGGTACTTAGAGTCACAGGACTGCCAGGGGCCACAGTGCCTTGCAGCCTGACCAAAGTTCCCTTCATAGTGGGAAAGGGAGGTGGGTGGGGAAATGGATGCTGACTTTTCTCTGTATTCTTTCCTTTCTTTCAAACTCCCCACTTCAGGATAATATGACACACTGCCAGAAGGAGCTGAGGACCAGTTGATATGATGAATAAATGGTAATTACTTTGTTGGCCTTTTAGCACTTCCTCTGTGAATATTAATAGCCATTAATGCCCCGCTGTTTTGCATGGCTCCGGAGCCTGCCAGACTGAGCACCAGGGTGGGTTACCATCCTGGCTCACCCCCCACCGCCACTGCCTCATTTGCTTCAGAATTTCAAGAAGGAAGTGAACTAGCAAAGACATTGGGTGGAAAATTAGGAGTGGAGGAAACAAATCCAAAAAGAAGTGATTTAGTTTTTCAACCAGATTTGTTGGTTGTTGAATTGGCTTCTTGGACTGTTAGGATTGGGCTCTCCTCAGGGTCATCTTGTTCCTTCCCCAGACTCCAGGCAAGAGTCACCATGGAAGTCTATATCCTCTTCCTTAAAGTTACTGGGGCTGAAGAAATTGCTAAATGAGTTCAGAGGCAGACCCGAATTTCCCCACTAATGCACATTAGGTGGCAAAACAGGACAAACCAGGTATAAATGGCAGAAGTTTAGGCAAAAGGTGGGCTTTCTTGGATCTTACCCTTTATTACAGCAGCCTGGTGTGATAAAGGGCGTGAACACTGGGACCAGAGACAGGGGTTAACAGCTGGCTCTACGCCCTGGACTGCAGGAGACGATGAAAAGGGTGCGACCTTTGGGTGAGGAGAATCAACTTCTTTATAACTGTGTGATCTTGAGCAAGTTACCTACCTTCTCTGAGCTTCAATTTCCTCTTCAGAAAACAATATTCCTAGAACGGGACAGTCTATAATAAATCATAAATAGTAATCCTTCTCTGGTGGTGTGTTGAGCGGCTTGTGCCAGCTCATGAGCTGACAGTGTACATCTCTTCCTAAATCTGTGTTCAGTGATGTCACATTAGTAGCTTGAAATTGGTCATGGTGGGAGAATTTACACCACAGAAATTGGCAGATGTTACAAATTGGGCCTTGTATGTTTTCCCTAGGAGAGCTGATTACCACACACCACTGTTCCTGCCCCATTTCAGCTGTCTGGAATTGTTGCACCTTGAAGCATATCCTCAGGCACCTGAAAGCCACAGCCAGCCCTCTGGATGATCTATGATATTTGCCTCCCTTCCACCGCAAGAAACTGCTCACTTCTAGTAGGGATTGTCAAAATCTCCTTGAGGCCCTGTTAGAAAGCTGCAGCTCCTTGATCTATTCAGCACCAAGAGGCGATTGTCGAGGAAGTTGATTGTAGTCCAAATCCAGGTATCAATTCAAAATGTTTTTGCCTCAGACAACTGCATACGATCAATCAGTAATGTAATCCTCTGCTGGTAGAACACAAAAACAAAGCCCCACCTTGCCTCTTAAACACAGCATCATTAGTCTTAGGATAAACTATAAATTGATGCATAGAGCAAACAGGCAGAGCTGCGTTCCGGGGAATGGGAGCAGATGAAATAGCAGTACTTTATGGTGAATGACAAATCATTGCTCGTTCCGTTCCCTATCAAGTGGAACACCATCAATCACACAGTGGACTCGTTGGGTTCCAAGACGAATAGAACACTATGAACAGAGGCTACGGCTGGGACTGCCGGCCTGGGCAGAGCTGTACTTTCGCTTTTCCTGAGAGGGGGAGATGAGATCCATACACTCTCTGTATGGTCCTGTCCTTCACTCCAGTTTATAAGGGTGAGCGAGACAAGGAGTCCCATCAGTTATAATGTCCTTGAGAATGGAGATATTCATCTTTTCAATGTTGCACAAAGTCTTGCCTGAATGGCAAGAGGAAGGCCATGCTTCTGACCGAGAGAGAAAGAACAATGGACAGAGCACCTCCTTTACTGATTTTAGGGAGTCATTTAAGTCCTGTCTGTCCCCATATAATGACCCCTTATCCGTGAACTTGCCATGGTAACTATAATCCCAACCCTTTGGATCATTCCTTTATATTAAGATATTATGTTTGAAAAGTTGTATTACTGTGCACATTCCTATCCCGACATGATGGGGCACCATCTGAGAACATATGAGGTGCTCAACATCTGTTTGTTGAATGGATAAATAAAAAGGTAAATGCATGTAACACACGGTAGGTAAATTTTGATGGAAGGAGTGTGAAAGGAGTGAGAGGTGAGGCTGTGAAATAAACATTATAGCAGGTCACCTTGTTTGGGGGATAGGAGGCTGGGATAAATGACCCAAAATGAAAGAGGATGGTATTGGAAAGAAAGGTAGGAGTCCTGAAGTTAATATCCACTTTCTTTCCAATTTTTCCCAGGGCCATTCCTGGTCCTAGTTAGTTTTTAAGCAAAGTGTGTTGACAGCAATAACATCAAAGCCTGTCTCCATCCTAATGAGAACATGAGGTAAGGAGGGAAAATTAGTTGGTTGTGAATTCACCACAGCTCATGAAAAATCCCACAGGCTCTATTTCTGGCCCTCTGCCATTCATGGGGCCAGGGAACTGAGGAGCAATGGACTCTTTCTGACTGCTGATTTAATTAAGTGTGGCTAGTTTGTGATGGAAGCTGGCTCGGCACAAAGCCAAAGTAACAGGTGAATTGGCCATGTCATTGATGAGTGAGTCAGGCCTCTTATTTGACCAAATCAACCAGTCGTTTTGGATACCTGAAGACTTCTGGATCGCAATTGACCGCGCTATGGTGCAGGAAGACACTGGTGATTTTGTTAAAATCCATCAATATAGTGACAAATATACTGGTTAATTCAGTCCATCTGACAGTTCAGTGTAGCTACAACTTTAGTGATACCAAGTATCTGGCATTATGTAATCAAAGCAATGTTTAATTAAGTGATTTTTTTTTCATTTCACCTGATTGTTGTGGACATAATGCTGACCCAGTTTAGGGGCAGTGTTGGAACAGGTGGCATGTTTCCTTTATGTCTTTTCCTTCTTTGCCATTTGGAACTAGGAAAAGATATCCTTCCTTCTGCCAGCTCCCCTGTGCTGAAGTCTATACAACCTTTACCCAGACATCAGGAACAGCTGTCCCAGGCAGAAGGAGGCTGATTCCAGGTGGGCACTCAGTGGCAAGGGCAGGTGAGATAATGAGCAACAATAAAGTTCTTTTCAAGGAGGTGGGAGTCTATTGGAGGGGTGAGTCAGTCAGCATATGCCAGGCCTCACTTGGCTTGCAACATTTGTTCTTCTGTGAGGCTAGTTTCTCAGTGTGGGATCAGATTTATTCTTCTTTCTCTTCCCTTTTTCCTGACTTCTTTTCTCCCTTCAGTTACTGTGCATGATATTGAGTTTAATGCCATAGAAGAGTCAGAGATGATGCAGCTATAACCTCTTCCCTGAAGGACCTGGTCACACTCTATTTGAGAAGAAAGGCAAGCTCAAGAGTAACTAAATTGAAAAAAAATTAAGGGAACATACTATAAATTAGAAGAGATTAAGTGCTTGGTAGTTCAGGAGAGGGGGAATGGATGTTTCTTTGGGCTTCGCAGAGTAGGTAACACAGGGGCTTGGAAGGACGGGTGAGATTAGGACCATTGCTATGCACAGGGCAGTGGGGGGAATTGTCAAATTACAGGTGTAAATGAAGAAAATAGGGTGGCGTGGTTGAAGTAATCAAAGATCCTTCTGGAAAGAAAATATGGGTAGAAGAGGAATAAGAATAATACTTTTGCCCCTAACTGAGTAGGGTCAAGGCAAAAATGACATTGGGTGCCAGGTTTAGGACCGGCCTTTCATTGGGAGTCAGTGAAGGTTTGTTAGCAGGTTAATATTGAAACTGATCTTTAGGAAGAATAACAAGGCATCAGTTGTAAGGCAGTTCGGATGACGAGAACATAGGCAGTAGAGGTAAATGTTAATAGAATATGAGACAGCCTAAGAGATGGCAATTAAGAACTTGAACTAGGACCATCATGGTGAGAAAGCAATGAGGGAAAACTATTGTAAAGCAAATCTGGTTAGGATCAATAGGACATTCAAAAGGGGAATAAAGAGTTGAAAATTACTCTGTACTTTGATACTTGGTTGAGCTGGCTGATGGTGTCAATCTCCCCTTGATCTGTCTCTGAGTGCAGCAAAGCTCTATTGGAAAGTTCCACATGACCTCAAACTCACCTTGCACAATGCCTGCATCTTACCTCAAGGGCAGCCTGTGCTTTTTTTCTATTTTGTGCCCATTTTAGGGCCTTCTCCAAAACTGAAAAGCTTAATTGGCCTGCCCACAAGAGTAGGCTAAGCGTGTGGAGGAAATAATGCCCTGGGCAACTTTCAGCCCATGGGGAATGGGATCAGTGCTGTACCTTTAGTCCTTCAGGAGAAGAATTTGGAAAGCATTCTAACCAGTTCTCAGGAGGTCCCGGTGGAATGGCATCCTCACTGCCCACAGCACTGAGCCTGCATGTGCTCCCTCACATGGGTGCTCCTGGATCCCTGTTTGCCTCTCCCAGCGCCCTCACGCTTGCCTCCTGGGATCACTTCCCATGTAAACTACCTGTACCCATTCTTTATCTCCAGCTTTGCTTTCGGGATACTCTGAGACAGACATATCGCGTGTAAGGTGGGCGGTGGACATTCAGGGGGAGCCCTTCCTGTGACAAATGTAAATGAGTCTAGAAGTCTAACGAGGGGCTGGGGTTTGAGATATGCATTTAGGAATCATCTGCAAGAACTAGGTCATTAAAACTAGGGAAGTGAATGCAATTGTGCAGGGAGAGAATCTGAAGGGGAAAAGAGAAAAGGGAAACATACCAGACCTTGGGGAATTCTCCATCTGGTATATGGGAGGAGAATAAGCCACAAACTGAGTGTACAGGGAATGATTAGGATAGGGCCATGGTGGTGGTTGTGGCCAAAGAGAAAGTATCCTCAGCATGGCCATCAGAGATGAGCGCTGCCGAGGCCCAAAGAGAATATGGTGTTTCAAAAAACCCTTGAAGACCTCAAGAGACTGGTTTTGGTGATGACAGTGAAAGCCATTTGCAAGGAACAAGGATGTAAGGAAGTGGTGGCCCAGAGCATAGACTGGAGATTTCTTTACCTGACACCTGCAAAGCCTTTTAAAAAATGCCAACATCTCACACTAGACTTACTGAATGGGAATCTCCAGGGACAGGGACTTCTGTCTCAATTAGATTGAGGGGAAAGGGAGAAACAGTGACTGTTTGCTAGCTTGAGGCAGCAAGGTAGGGAGAAGAATGCCTTTAAGAGTAGAAGACCCTAGGCAGAAGGAATTAAGCCAGTGGGAAGGAAGATATTAAAGATGAAAGAAAAAGGGAATAATATATGGAGAAAGGATCAAGAACACAAGTGGGGTCAAGAAAGTTTAGTTTTAATAAAGAGGGTTCATTCATTCAACCATTCAACAGGCATGGATTAGGTTCTTTCTTCATCAGGCCTTGTGCCAGGGTGGTTGGCATGAAGAGAAGGGCAAGGCACTCCCTCTAGGAAGGAAAGACGTAGAAAGAAACAATCCCTATAGAAACGTGTTAGGTTCTAGAATAGCAACATTTAAGGCATAACGAAGAGAGGCACTCCTGTTTTGAATAGCACCTCTGACCACTAACTGTCTGGGTGACTGAGACGTTGACTTCCCAGGGCCTAGTTTTCTTATCTTTGACTACTACCCCACTGAGCTGTTACAATAATCAAATGAGAAAGAATCTTGCGCTCCAGTGCTAAGCACAGTGATGGATGAGCAGTAGACCTTCCTGAAAGCTTAGTTTCCTTTCTTCTTTAGGCAAAATACAATGGTACTGCAGAGGAACAAATGTTTGACTCTTCCCAGAGGACCAAGTAAATCTTCCCAGAGAAGTGATATTCAAGTTAACTTAGGGCTGAGAGAGGGAAAAGGGAGATGTGTGAAGACTGAGAAATAATTTGAGTCAAGAACAAAGAAGTTGAGGAAAGTCATCAGATGGCTCTGATCTTCCAATAAACAGAAAGCAAGGTTGTCTTTTGAGGGTGTTACGGGCTTAATTGTTTCATGTCCCCCTACGCCAAATCCATATGTTAAAGCCCTAACTTTAGTACTTCGATATGTGACTGCTTGAAGATAGGACCTTGAAAGAGGTAGTTAAAGGTAAATTAGAGGCCATATGGGTGGGCCCTAATCCAATATGACAGGAAGAGGAGATTAGCACAGACACACACTGGAAGAAGACAGCCATCTATCTACAAGCCAAGGAGAGAGGCCTCAAATCAAACCAACCTTGCCAACACCTTGATGTTAGATCATTAGTCTCCAGAGCTGTGAGGAAATAAATTTGTTGTTTAAGCCACCCAGTCAGTGGTGACTGTTACAGCAGCCCTAGGACTGATACTTTTAATTGCGTGTGTGTGTGTGTGTGTGTGTGTGTTCGGGGGGGCGGACACAGCAACCAATTTGAGAGAGTGAGGAAAATGAGACTATTTTGGAAGAGCCACAGTGGGAGGAAAGTCAATTAAAGCTGAATGAATAGGTTCCTGAATAGAAGATGTACAGCTAAAGGCGGGTCCGTGATTTTTTTTTTTCTGTAACATTTTGTAGGACAGCAGCATTTGAGATAAAACTGGGCTGTGTTTGGTGTCTGGCACTAGAGGACTTGTGAGTCAGGAGAGTGGGGACATCCAGAGTGGCCATCAGCAGGTGAAAAGGCCAGCCTGGGTGCAGGCTGAGGGGAGGCAAATGAGGGTAGAGAGGACAAATGGACTGGGACATCGGGAGAATGGTGGGATGGGAGAAGAGCTGAGTAACTGAAGGCAAGGGAGTGGGAAATAGGGAAGGACAGAGCTTGTGTCCACAGAGGGCAGGAGGCTTAGAGGCAGGCTCATGGTTTAAAAGTTGTGGACAGAATTTCGTCATGTCATGTGAGGACCGGGTTGGACCAAACAGTTGCTGAGAACCACATACAAAGTTAGGGTAAAGGTGTTTTCTGGCAGTCTGTGGTTTAACAGCAACGTTCTTCTAAAAAATACCAAGCCCTGGCTTGCAGACTCTCCTTCTCTGCCATGGAGGGCCTTATCCCCTTTGGAAGGATGACTACGTGAGACCTTGGACGCTTAATGTCTTACCTAAAGTTATTACATTCCAGTGGGGCTAGAACCTACATCTCTTAATTCCTGATTTAGGGCCCTATACAATCTTCTTACCTTGGCAAATGCATAGTGGTGAGGGCACTGGTACCCTCCCTCCACAGAGGGACTGTGTGTAAGGGCCAGTTTCCCAGCACCTCTCCAGAATGAAGCCTGTGGATTCGCAGAACCTCATGACCAGGCATAGGCAGGTGAGGGTACGAGCCACATGATAGGGTTTCTTCTTAGACATTCTATAGTCCTGGAACTAAGGTCACAAAATCTTCCTGAAGTGCGTGGAGCAGAATGGAAAGACAGGAATAAAATATCTCAGAATGTCATTAGCCCTGCCCATTTTCTGCCAAATCCTTGCTTATGCGAATTTCTAAACCATTCTTAAAGATATTCATAGATTCCAGTTACTCTTGTAATAACCAATCATGCCCTATACCTAGCAGAGAGCGTGGCACCAAGTAGGCACTCATTAAATGTTTGTTGAGTTATTCACGGCTTAACAAGTCTTCCTACCCAGGAGTTCTTACATCTTTATATCCTGCCACACATGTATTCCTCATCATGTGGTTAGCTGTTGGTTCCTATATTCCCCAGCAGCAGTTCTCAGCCTAGATGTCATAACACACTAGCTTGTCTCACCTGTTGTGAGGTACACTGCAAGTAATTTGTTACCAATAATAAAGCATCGAGTCTGGGAAGCTTTTATTTGTAAAATAGAGAAGATTTAAAAGAGTGCTTATCACAACGTCTCTCTCACTTTACTTGCATTTCAGTTTGCTTTTTTAGTGAGAGATCAATGGATAGAGTCACAGCTGGATTACAGGACATCATGTAAAACCTCTGTTAAGGCAGTGGGTGTGTTTTGAATACGTAATTTTCATCCAAGTATCCTGATTGGGGGTTGGGGATGGGGAACAAGTATGAGACTTACTGTTAGAACATTCATTCCTCAGTGTGGAATAGATGGTCAGATCTTTAGCTTTTGCCTTGCCAGGCTAAATGTTCACATATCTGCCCAGTGACTGGACATGCAGCTCACTGCTGAGGGGCATTTTAATTGGCTGAGTGGGTCTCTGAGGACCTGCCCCCATTAGCATGAGAGTGATTCCTGAAAGTTGCCCAAACATAGCAAATACAGCCGTGTGCTAACAACACGATACAGGGACCTCTGAACCATGTCTCTCTCCATATCCTTAGCTATTTCAAAGAGATCATTAACAATTGGGTGCCCCCAGGGTCAGTGCACAATATACATTGTTACTGTCTTTTAATGGACTTTCCCCAGACAACCGTGATTCTTAAACTGCAGCGTCTGCAGCTGCTAACGGCAGGCTCAGCCATGCTGTCTGCAAGGAGAACCGACCTGTCAGTCCTGCCACAGCAGATCTGAGCTTGGGCAGATGGGTCAGGCTTGGAGAGTGGAGGATGGGAAGTGGGTTTAAGGGGAGGGGTCACCAGCAGAGAAGTTGGCAGTCCTCAGAGGTCTTTGTTATTGATTTAGCGTGAGGACTGAAAGTGGCAGGCAGGCAGGTGGTGGGGGCTGGCGGGTGGGGAAGACAGGTGTAGGCAAATGTGGGCACTGATTAGCTGGTGTGCTGCAGATGTGGCTGGAGGTGTCAGCTTGTGGTGATTTGCATGGACGCTTCTGGGGGGTGTGGCATCAGATGGCGGTTTCAGGGTCCAGATGTGAGAGGCCAGTGGACCCGTTTCCTGGCTTCCATACCCCTTCAGACTCTTTCTATTCTTCCAAGCATGTGCATGCACCTTCACCTTCATCTCCTTGCCACCCTCTTTCCAAATATTCCTCTCTAGGTAAAAGACACAGATATGAAGTTGGTTCTCCCCCCCGCCCCGAGTCTTCCGTCCTCAGCCAGCTTCTGAGATGATCTCACAGATGAGCTCCCTCAGACACAAGGCAAGACAAAACATGCATAATCTATAAGTATGATCATGTTCAGCCCTGCATGTGAGAAACGTACCCAGTGGCAGAGGACATTTATAGCCTACTATCTACTTTACCTGCACCCCTTTTTACAACCTGCTTAAATTTTTATAAATATTTTTACTGAAGTATAATATGCACAAAAAAATAAACATGCTATTGTAACTCCAGCCCAGATCAAGAAATACAAAATTGACAGCACCCCAGAAGCTTTCCTTAGTCCCTGTTCCCATCACTAACATCCCCTTCCTCTCCAAAAGTGGCCACTTGACTTCAGTCACCACAGAGTCCTTTTGACTGTTGCAATTTTGCATAAATGGAACCATACTCAATGCATGATGCGTATCTAGCTCTTTTTGCACAACAATGTATTTGCCCACAACGATTTGCTCTTTGTTATGCTGTATGCTATTCCAGTGTATGAGTCACCCACAATTATCCATTCCACTGTTGACATTTGGGGTATTTCTGGGTACTATGAATAATGCTGTTCTAATCATCTGAACAGGACTTTTGTTATATATATATGTACATTTTCATATATTTGGGAATGGAATTATAAGAATAATAGCATACCAGGTATGTTCAGCTATAGTAGAAACTGTTTAGCCAAAAGGGTTTTGTGGAACAGGTACACTATGCTTTGCCTCTGATGTCATAGGACTAGCCTGCCCACACCACAGAGGCCCAGAAACTCACAGAAAACTAGCCACCACCCACAGCTGCCTGTCTCAGGCATTCTGTTGGACCACTCTGCTGCTCACCCATTTCAACATTTAGTTCCCTATATTCACCCTCTTATGTGTTGGTTCTTATGAACTCTAGCTCCCTGTAACCATTTCAGGCTTTCCTTGCTTCAATGACACCTTTGGATATGCCTCTGTGACTTACTGACCAGTTGTTCTGCCCAATTAAACTCTTGACTACATTCCCACCCTCATTCCACAGAGTTCTGGTTTTGGCTCCACAAAGCTCACTCAAGCCAGCCCCCTCTTCCAGCCCGTTGGTTAGAGAGAGCAGGGCAATCAGAGGTAGAGCATATCATCCTGAACAGAGAAGCAAGTGAACTGTAAGACAGGCAAATCAATAAGATTGGCATTTTTCATTATTCATGGTCCTGCTTTGTCCTGGGTTAGTGGCTATTTACAAAACTTCAGGATGCCCAGCGCTTTGAGCTTCACTATGTCCTGACCACACTTCCTTGATATGGCAAGTGTGTGTGTGTGTGTGTGTGTGTGTGTGTGTGTGTGTGTG
>NW_017731461.1:2804523-2810889 GCF_001890085.2 Hipposideros armiger | reverse complement strand
CTTCCTAATGCCGCGACCCCTTAATACAGTTCCTCATGTTGTGGTGACCCCCAACCATAAAATTATTTTCGTTGCTACTCTATCACTGTAATTTTGCTACTGTTATGAATTGTAATGTAAATATCTTTTTGTTTTCCGACAGTCTTAGACGACCCCTGTGAAAGACTCATTCGACCCCCAAAGGGGTCGCGACCCACAGGTTGAGAACAGCTGCTTCAGAGGCAGCTACGATAGAGTTAAACCTGAAATAGAATTTCAGCAGGTGGGTGCTGCAGCACAGAGGGACATGAGGGGACAGATGTGAGGGGACAAGGGAGGTTCTAAGGAGGCAGAAGTGAGAAGAATTGGAGGGGCTGCAGGGAATGCTGAAAAGTGTGGGCCTTTGTCCAATCCACATTCGAGTGAATACATTTTACATAAAGAACCAATGTGGTCAGAGTTGCAGTTTTAAAATTGTGGCAGCAATGTGCAAGGTTGACTGGAGGAGGGAGATAATGGAGGCAGTAGTTCAATGAGAGATAATGAGGCTGTGAACTAAGAAAGTGGCAGAGCAGACAATTTCGAGAGGTGTAGCGGAGGCAGAATTGACAGGACAGGGCAATTGATTAGATGTCGTGGCATGAAAGAAAGAGAGGAGTCGAGAAGGACTCCCAGGTTGGATGATGGGTGAATGGCGTTGTCCCTCACTGACACAGCACAGGAGTGGGTTTGAAGGGACAACAATGAATTCATTTGGATTTGTTGATTCTGAGAGAGACCAGTGGACATATAGGAGGAGAGATATTCAGTAGAGTTAAAAACATGAGCCTGGAGCTTGGGAGAAAGAGTGAGATGCATTTATCCAAGGGTTATTGCCTTTTAGATGATAGTTAAAGCTGGACTTATACTAAAAAGATAGAGCAAGAAGAAAAAGAGGGCCATGCAGAATTCTAGGGAATACCAATGTTTAAATGCTTGAATGAGGATTGTCAGAAGGGTGGAAGTACCAGGAGAAAGGGGGGTTTAAGAGGCCAAGGGACACAAGCATTTCGTGATGGTGAAAGTATCAAATTCCACCAAGCATAAACAAATACAGAGACTGAAACACATCTATCATATTTGTCAATTAGAAGGTCACTTTGGCAACTTAATTATATCAAGGTGGTTAAAAGAGGAACCTTTCAACTTGGTGGTTTCTGTTTTTGTGGTTTTTTTAACTATGTCTCAGAGTAAGAAAAATATTTTGTATTGTGACCTGAAACAAAAGTTTCATGAACAATACTCACCATCTGATATTTCATATTTTTCTTTTTTAAAGATTTTTATTAAAATATAGCTAACATACAATATTATATTAATTTCAGATATATATAATAGTTATTCAACAGTACCCACCTGGACTATAGAGAGTTATTACCACATTATGGATTATACCCCATTGCTAAAGAAGTGATCACTATGATAAGTCCAGCAACCATCTGACATGGTACTGTGCTATCACAATGTTATTCACTATATTTTCTATGCTGTACATTATATCCTCAACACTTATTTGTTTTATATCTGGAACTTTGAACCTCTTAGTCTTCTTTATCTTTTCTCCCTTTTAAAATTTTTTAATTAGAGTTGACATTCAATATTATTTTATATTAGTTTCAAGTGTACAGCATAGTGGTTAGACAATTATGTAATTTAGGAAGTGATACCCCTGATTAGTACCCACATGGCACTATACATAGTTATTACCATATCATTGATTATATTCCCTATATTTTACATCCCCATTACTATTTTGTAACTACCAATTTGCATTTCTTAACCCCTTCACCTTTTTCACCATGCTCCCCACCCCCTTCCATCTATCATCCCAACAAATCCACTACTCATCAAACACCATACATAGTTGTTACAATATTATTGACTATATTCCTTATGAAATACCCTACATCCCCATGGCTACTGTGTAACAACCAATTTGTACTTCTTAATCCCTTCCCCTTTTTTACCTACCCCAACACCCCTCCCATCTGGCAATCATCAAATTATTCTTTGTATCTATGAGTTTGTTTCTGTTTCGTTTGTTTTGTTCTTTAGATTCCACTTATAAGTGAAGTTATATGACATTTGTCTTTCTCTGGCTTACTATACTTAACACAGTACCCTCTGGGTCCATCCATGTTGTCACAGGTGGCAAGATTGCCTTTTTTTTTTTTTTTTAGCTGAGCCATCCTGCTACCTTTTGGCAGCTCAGCAGCTGCTCAGCTCGGGCTGGACTTGAACCGCTGTTGCTCAGAGCTCAAACTCTTGAGCGAGCTCTTAACCAACTGAGCCACTCNGAGAGAGAGAGAGAGAGAGATGTGTCTCTGTATCCCAGAGTCTATTATTTCCTTGTCTGCAGCAAAGTGCTCTGCACCCAGGAGGAGGATGTGATGAAGTGCTGTCACATGGCTGGTAGCACGTGCTGAGTCAGCCGGGCTCCTCCACTCCCCCACCTCACTGGAGTGGAGGGAACAGGAACCACCACACTTGGCAACTTGGGCAGTGTCCTCATGATTGGGAACAATCTGTGAAGTGAGTCAGATCCTTCGAGAAAACAAGTCAGTGGGAAAAGAAAATCAGTTAAACCGGTTATTTGGCATGGTGAAAAGAAAACACCCCATTGTTTGTTATATTTCTCACTTACCAGCTGGTCATTGTGACGCTAGCTGAAGCTGGGCTTGCTTACACAAATGCTTTTAACGCTTTTGACCCAGGCTGTCTACACAGCTCTAAAACTATCCAGCAAGCTACTCAATAGAGTCAAATAATCAATTATTTGCCTCACTAGTAGTTCTGTCCTCAGGACCACTTTTTGGGGATCCCATAGCAAATGATGCTAGACGTTTTCAGCAGAGACAGGACTTTGGGGGCAACATACCACTTCCCCTGGAATTCCATGTCTGGGGCCTGAGTGACTTCAGGCAGCTGTAGATATTATCTGGTGACCAGCAGTGGGAGGCAGAGACAGCGGTCAGCTAGAGTTGAAAGCTGTGAAATCCAGAGATAATCCCCTCAAATCATGCTGACCGAATGTTTTGCTTTCATCCAAGATTGTTGAGTGAGTGACCCCAAATAAACCAACTAATCTAGCCTTTTGGAGATCATTAACTCAACTCCCAGATTTTAAAGGTGAGAGACGGGAGGCCCAGGGAACTAGAGTGATGTGCACAGGATTATACAGGTAAAAAGTAAGTGTTTACTTGCTTATGTTCAACTGCACCTGGCTGTCTCCAGGACAGTTCTAATGAACATGGAGACCCAGATACAACGCAGGAAGTTGTGATGGAGATACTTGAAAGGAGTGGGATATGAAGCAGAGTTCTCTCCTAAAGAACTGAAAAAACTAGAGGCTTCTCTTAATCCATTTTCAGGCACCTTCCCTGTATCCCAGCTGCTTACTACCAATAGGAGCTCTCGTTAATTTCCAAAGAACGGCAGTGTTGTAAAGCAGGGAAACGTGTGATGTGGCTTTAGCTGGAACGTATTTATGACCTGAAGTGTGCTCTAATTGTGCAGATATTGCCATAAATGTTATTTTATTAAGTCGAGCTATAGTAAATCTGTCGTCTCCATAAGCAACACCACAGTGAATCTGTAGGTAACTCAGAACACTGCTGTGAGCCAAGCTGGGCTATTAGCTTCAGCTCGACATTGTTACCTGTGCAGTTGCAGCATGTCTGGTGCAAAATGCAAGCACTGGGTTTACAGATTGGGTTCCTCACAGATGCCCTTAGCTCACAGGAACAGCAGAAATTGTTAGTAAAGATGGAGACAAGAAGATCAGAGAACCCTAAATGTTTACACGCTCTCTAGCTTGCTTATGTTTGGGTCAGCATAGAGAGCTGGAACAGGGAATTAAGAGTCTTGGGTTCTATTCCTACTCTTACGAACTGCTCAGCCTAAAGAAAATCACTCAGTGTGTTGGGTCTCACTCTCGCTATCCTTAAAATGGCGACAGGTATGCATGTCTGTCCCTCCATAGTAAATACAGCAGTCCTGCAAGCCAGGATGTTGAGTTCTTAGGATGGACATAACAATTGAGTGTATTTTACTGCTTGGTCTGATGTCCCCTGACCATCCTGTAAGGGTCAACAACGCCACTTGAAGATGGTCCATGATTCACCATCTCCTTCTTCTGGGGAAAGAAAGGAACGGAAGTTAATGATGTCTCTGCCGCAAGAGAAATTTAGAACAAGTTGGTACCTGAATATACGTACATTGTTGATGAACCTGTACTTTATCTATTTGTGGTGTAGAAGCCAGTCTAATGTAAACATAGCACTTCTTAGTATATTAGAAATTTTCGACAGCTGGCAATGTTTAAGAACAATCAGATTCAGTCCCAGCCATTGCACCCCAAAACTAATTATGGACTACCATTTCTGGGGTGGAACTGAGTGATCAGAGGAGGCTATCTCTGAAGGGACAAATTGGGAAGCATTTGCTTGAGGACACAGGGTTTAATTAGTTGTTATTCATCACAGGAAATCACATTTCATAGTTCCTAAGAAATAAGGCAAACTTTTTCAAGATTCAATTCCATATTCAGTTGAATCTCTCTCCACAGACCTTTTCAGAGTATCATTGTAAAATTTCCCCATTTTAAAAATTAACTTGAGAAGAAAATGAACTGAGTTTAGACAAGGATGTTAGGGGGACACAAGTGAATTTACAGACTCCGGGAAAGTGTGCTTGAAGAAAATGCCACAAACTGGGGTCAGTAGACATTAAATTATAGACATGTCCATGATTTGTTGAGATTGGTTAGAGCATGTTTCTTTGCATCAATAGAAAATAAGAGAAATTAACAAACAAGGATGTTAGATGGAATTAAGTAGCGTTCAAACAGTGAAAGGGAAAATTAAGGTGCTAACCTTCCACTGCCCATGCAGTTTACCCAATCAGTAAAAATACAAGCCTGTCTTTTCCACCATTCCTTCCATCAGTGGGAGAAAGTAACTGTGATGGGCCAGGAGCTGATGGCTGTGCTATGCCCTTGTGCAACTGTTTTTCCAGGACCTTTGGGTGACTAAATGGCCAGGTAAGTGCAATACATATTGACTGTAAATCTTGCCTCTCTTGGTGGTTCCCTGATGCCTCCCTGAAGCAGGCACTGCCATATATCACCGCCATTCTGCAGGCGCGCCACCCAGATAGCATCTGTACAGTTGTAAACAGAATGATTCACAAACTGGTGGCAGCAGCTAAAAGCAGTGCAGTTCGCGACCCTAAGCATGACGCCAAGATTCTAAATGGGATGTTGCAACAACAAAGCTGCCTGAAGATTCTAAAACACAATTGTGTCACCAGGGCATTCATAGGATAGCATAACCTGTAATTGACAAGCACACCCCTTGTCGTTTCTCCCTGGGCAAAGCATCCTTGTGTTCCACTGGGCCTCCTGTTGCATTGCTGCCATTTATTTGCATCCACAAGCCGGGAGCAGGTATTCTACAGAAACAGCCCCAAAGTGGTGTCTGAGTCCCATAGGTATTTGCAGACAGCTCTACTGGTGTGATTTCCAATACCCAGTTCCTGAGGATTCTGACCATGATATGCAGACAATGGCAGATCTTAATGACAATAATATCATTTCACATTTTTGTGGCATTTAACAGTATACAAAGTGCTTTCACATACATTATCACATTGAATCCCAGTGAGGTCGATACCCTCTTCTACATTCTATTGGCAGCTCAGTGTAGTGGAAAGGGCTCTGGAGCCAATCAGACTTAAGTTCAAATCCTGGCAATGACCCCACCAGCTATCCAACCATGCACAGTTTGCTTTATTTCTCTGAGTCTCCTTTTTCTTACCTATAAGATGGGGAATCATTCCTATTACTTCTAAGATGAGGCATGTGGTAAGAATTAAATAGCATGTGTAAAAACACACAGTGTAGGGCCTTACGCATAGAAGAACAGCATAACTGTTAGTTTCTATCCACTTTCAAATGGAGAAAATGAAGCTTGAGAGGTTAAGGGAATTGCTCAAAGTAACAGCTAGTAAACAGCAGAGCTGAGACTTCATTTATTTTACAAACATTATTGAACACCTACTATATGCCAGTGCCTCAGGCATAGGGAAGTGAATAAGATATAATTTTAGCTCTTGAAATGTTCACAGTAGAGTGCAGAGCCTGAAATACAAATAGGTAATGATGACCTCATGTGACCTGAGAGGCAAAACATGTTTCAGGACTGTCCTAGAGCTCTGAGAGTCCCCAGGGATCTACTGAGTCTGAGGAAGAGGATGCTTCTAGAGCAGCGGTTCTCAACCTTCCTAATGCCGCGACCCCTTAATACAGTTCCTCATGTTGTGGTGACCCCCAACCATAAAATTATTTTC
>NW_017731461.1:2763036-2802418 GCF_001890085.2 Hipposideros armiger | reverse complement strand
GCTCAGCTCGGGCTGGACTTGAACCGCTGTTGCTCAGAGCTCAAACTCTTGAGCGAGCTCTTAACCAACTGAGCCACTCGGCCGGCCCAAGATTGCCTTCTTTTTTATCCATTTAGGGACACCCAAACTGCCTTCGTATCTTGCTTTATGTAAATAATGCTGCAATGAACATATGGATGAGCATGTCCCCTCAAAGTAGCATTTTGGATTTTTTTGGATCAATACCCAGAAGTGGGATTACTGGGTCCTTCTTTGTCTCTTGTTATATAGTCTTTGCTTTAAAGTCTATTTTGTCTGATATAAGTATACTATGCCAGCCTTTCTGTTTGTTTGTTTCCATTTACATGAAATATCTTTTTCCATCCTTTTTTTTTCAGTCTGTGTGTCTTTCAATCTGAAGCGAGCCTCTTGTAGATAGCATATGTAAGGGTCTTGTTTTCTTATCAATTCAGATCCCCCCATTGTGTAATTAGAGCACTAAATCCATTTACATTGAAAGTAATTGTTGACAGGTTTTGCCATTTTATTTTATTTTATTTATTTGTTTGTTGTCTTAAAGAAGTCCCTCTAAGATTCGTTGTGATACTGGTTTGGCAATGATGAACTCCTTTAGTTTTTTCTTGTTTGGGAAGCTTTTCATCTGACTCTCAATTCTAAATGTTAGCTTTGGTGGGTAGAATAATCTTGGTTGTAGGTCCTGGTTTTTCATCACTTTGAATACTTCATGCCAGTCCCTTCTGGCCTGCAAATTTTCTGTTGAGAAATCAGCTGATAGTCTTATGGGGGCTCCCTTGTAGGTAACTAACTGCTTTTGTCTTGCTGCTTTTAAGATTCTCTCTTTGTCTTTAATCTTTGGCACTTTAATTACGATATGTTTTGGTGTGGGCCTTTTTTGGCTCATCTTGTTTGGGATTCTTTGCACTTCCAGGGCTTGTATATCTATTTGCTTCATCAGGTTAAGGAAGTTTCCTGTCATTATTTCTTTAAATGGGTTTGCAATTCCTTGCTCTCTGTCTTTTCCTTCTGGTACCTCTATAAAGTGAATGTTGGTGTGCTTGATGTTGCCCCAGAGGCCTCTTGAACTCTCCTCAGTTTGGGAGGTTCTTTTTTTCTTTTTGCTGTTTTGATTGGATGTTTTTTGCTACCTTATCTTCTACATCTCTGGTTTAATTCTCTGTTTCTTCTAATCTACTGTTGATTCCCTGTAATTATTCTTCATTTCTGTTATTGTAGTCGTTATTTCTGACTGGTTCTTTTTCATGTTTTCTGTCTACATTTTTATATTTCCTATCTCTTTTTTGAAGTTCTCCCTGAGATCACTGAGCATCCTTGTAACCGGTGTTTGGAACTCTACATCTGGAAGATTGCTTGCCTCCATTTCGTTTAGTTAATTTTCTGGAGCTTTATTTTGTTCTTTTATTTGGGACATGTTTCTTTGTCTTCCCATTTTGGCTGCCTCCCTCTGTTTGTTTCTATGTGTTAGGTAGGGCTGCTATGTCTCCTGGTCTTAGTCGAGTGGCCTTATGTAGTAGGTGTGCTGTGGGGCTCAGTGGCACAGTCTTCCTGGTCACTGGAGCCACACATTCCAGGTCTGTCCCTTGTGTGGGTTGTGTGTGCTCTCCTCTTGTAGTTGAGCCTTGGTTGATATTTGTACATCATTGGCAAGGACTGACTCTCGGGCTCATTGGCTGTGAGGATTGGCTGTGACTACAGTGGAGGAGTTGTGGTGCAGTGACTGCCCCTACAGAGCAGGATCTGCCTCAGCAGGACTCTGGTGTCTGCCCAATCTGCCCCTTGCGTGTGTTGTAATTGGAGGCGGCTGGGTGATGCTCCAGCTCATTTTGAAGCTGGTCACTGGGGGCGCCAGCCCAGGACCACCTTGGAGGGGATCCGCTGCCAGTCAAGTTCAGCTGTGACCCACCAGGGGTCACCTGGCAGGAACCACAAAGAAGTCTGCAGATGGTTGCCACCCTAGCCATGCTTGGAAATGCCTTGAGAGGCCAAGCCACAAACCAAGGTCGACTGCCACTAGTGCCGGGCTTAGGGCTGCTCAGCCAGAGGTACAGGACATGCTGAAGTCAGATGTTTCTTGTCTGGGTTCCGTGAATCTTTGAGAGACCCTAGAAAAGTCTGAAGCATGAACTAAGGCAGGAGGTTCGTATGAAAAAGCCACTGGAAGTGGCTTGGGTGTGCCCGAAAGTTGGACGGGGTCTCAAACCACCAGGGCATGATGAACTAACAGCATTAGCCAGCTTGGTGGAGACTCAGATGTGGTGGCCACCTGCATCTGCAAGCTGGGAAGGAGACGACTCAACAAAGTAACAATGGCCTCCACCAGTTTCTCCATTGCCCCTCCAACCCCCGTTTCAAGCCAAACAACTCAGTTCCCCAGTATATGTCCCTGCTTCCTCTCCAGTTGCTGGCCCAGTACTGGGGCTCAGAGCCAGTGAGTCCATTGGTGGGTAAGTATGTGCACGGGACCTTTAGGAGGAGCAGCTGGGACTCAAGCTACCCTCTGTCTCACTATTCACAATCTGTGCTGGTTTTCACAGACAGAAATTATGGGGACCTCTCTCCCCAACACTGGAACCCTAGGCTGGGGTGGGGCTGGGACCTCTTGTTTCTCCAGCGGGGACCTCCACATCTGAGACATCCCTCCCAGATTTTAATGGTTTCACGCGGGTGTGAGACCAGCCTGTTCCATGTCTCTGCCACTCCTACCAGTCTTGAGGTGGCTTCTTCTGCATGTCCTTAGTTGTAGGGGGCTTTGGTTCAGCAAGATTTTAGGCGATTCTCGATTATGGCTGTTCTGTAGTTCAGTTGTAATTTTGATGTGGTCATGAAAGAAGGAAGAACAGCGTTTACCTACTATGCCATCTTGACCAGAATCCCCCTCACATTATTCTATTCTATTCTATTCTATTCTATTCTATTCTATTCTATTCTATTCTATTCTGAATGCTGTTTGGTCTTCATTAAATTCATTTTATGAGCAAGTAGTGGGTTGCAAGCTGCAGTAAAAAAAATCATTGGTTTATATAAACATAATTTCCCACAGGAAACTTATGTAGAGTAAAGTGTGGGGTAAAAGAAAGAACACTGGATTTTGAATGAAGACACTTGATACACAGCATGACTCAGCTACTTACTGGCTGTGCAACCTTACATGTGCCCATTAACCTCTATGTGTCTTTTTCATTATCTGTAAAATTCAGATAATATATCAGCTGCAAAGGGATCTTCTAGAGATGAAGTAAGATAAAATAGGTGAATGCAAAGAGAGTATGTTTGGAATAGTCCTGGTCAAACTCAGATTTTTTTTAGTGCCACACACACAAAGAGCAGAATTGTGCATTATGTGCCCCAGTTGGTTCAAGCTCTCTTAACTGAATGCTGGAACCACATTTCTCCAGAACATACCAAGGACCAGAATGAGAACAAAAAAAATTAGATAAAATTGCTCTTGTTTCTACAACATTTATAAATTACTCTTGTTGTAATACTATTGTAGCCATCTTGATTTTATGACTTATATCCAGAGTCTTCTATTGCAAGGACTTTCAATAAAGTCCTTTTGGGAGAAAAACTCATGCAGGCAACTTTTCTCACCTCATTGTGAAATGACAGCAGTCAGATTGCAGGGAAACATAGAAAGATGGGCTCTTTTACTACAGCCAATAATCCTTATGAACTTCAGTAGTCCTGGTGGTATCACTATATCACTAAGGTATACTATAATAATTGATTTTTATAAAAACTAACTACTATATTTGAATACCTTATATACGAGGTCAGACAATTAGTTTCGAGAACTCATTCTAGAAGAAGTGCTACATACTTCATTGCTGAATATCACCACAGTCACCTTCGAAGTACTCCCCTTGGGAAGCTATGCACTGATGCCAGTGTCTAGTCCACCCTTCAAAGCAATTTTGGAACTCTTTTTCTGGAATGGCCATCAGAGCTGTCATCGTATTACCCTTGATGTCCAGAATGTCATCAAAATGTCTTTTTTTCAATATTCCCTTTATCTTTGGGTAAAGAAAGAAGTCACTGGGGCAAGATCAGGTGAGTAAGGAGGGTTTTCCAATACAGTTATTTGTTTACTGGCTAAAAACTCCCTCACAGGCAGTGCCTTGTGAGCTGGTAAATTGTCGAGATGCAAGAGACATGAATTGTTGGCAAAAAGTTCAGGTCGTCTAACTTTTTCACATAGCCTTTTCAGCACTTTCAAATAGTAAACCTGCTTAACTGTTTGTCTGGTTGGTACAAATTCATAATAAATAATCCCTCTGATATCAAAAAAAGGTTAGCAACATTGTTGCAAAAAGTTCACAAACTTAATTGTCAGAACTCATATACACTGACTTAGGCATAAGAAGACAAAGACTCCTGAACTCCAAAGGTATATAAACAGATGGGTGAGTAGACACATAAAATATATAATTTCAATTAAATGGTACAACTAAGAGAGATATGCATATGATCATGATAAGATATGAAAAAAAGAAGAGCAGCTAGCCTAATGTAGAGTTCAGAGAATGCTTCTTAAAGGTTATCTTGCTAAGATGAGCCTTGATGTAGGGTTAATCAAGGTAATGAAAGATGGGAAAAAATTTCGGAAAGGCAAAATAGCATGAGAAAGGCGTGAAAGCATGAAAACTTGCTTAGGGTATACAATATTTGTATACACTAGTACAGGCTAGAAAACAGGGGTAGGTATTGTCCTCATCACTGAGAGTCTTCGCTACCCAGTCAGGGTGCTTAGAGTCCATTGCATTGGACATGGAAGCCGCTTATGGAGACTGATTACTCTGGCAGCCTTCTGGAGAGAGTTAAGTGTGGATCAGGGACAATTGCAATGGTCCAGGAGATGTTTTAGGGCCTGAACAAGAGAAGCAGTAGTAGTGGTGGAAGAGGACTTAGATCTGAGAAATATTTTGGATGCTATATTTAGATGTGGGGGCTGAGGTCAGGGAATAAATACTCTACTTTGGGGACAAAATATAAATAATGCTGCCCTATAATATTGTCTTTCTTGAATTCAGGGTTGAGTATAAAAGAATTAAGACATGTCTACAAGGCATTGTAACATGAAGTAGGAGATGCTAAGTGTGACAAGAGGCATAAACTCCAATAGTATAATTCAAGGAAGACTTGAAAGATGAGTAAGATTTTGCCATGAGCTGATAAGAGGAAAGAGTCTTTGCGGTAGAAGGATTACCTTGAATAGTCATGGGATGGGAGACAGAGTAGTTTGGGGACAAGAACACAGGCTCTGAGGTCACACAGGCCTGGGCTCAAACCTCAGCTCCATCACATCCTAATCATGGAATTGGGAGCAAGTAACTTTGTTCCTCTAAGCCTCTGCTCCTCATTTGTAAAAAATAGTTGTGTTTATCATTTACCTTATGGGATTGTTGTGAAGATTTAATGACATAATGTATTTTTCTTTGCTTGACTCAAAGCAAGCAAGTAACAGGGAGTGGAGGTTGAGGCAGGATTTGTCCTGTGAAGGAGAATGTACATATATGCTGCAGAACAAAATGGTGAGGGTGAAGGTGGGTCAGAGTCTGGGAGAGATTGTGTGCCAGGCTAAGTGCTACACTAAGGAACTTGGACTTTGCTGAGTTGGCAATAGGGAGCCACTGAGGATTTATGAATAGAGCTGAGGACTTGAACTGTGTTGACTGAGGATTAGTATGACAATAGCCATGCTGAAGTTGCTTTGGAGGAACAAGGGGTTTAAAGCATGAAGTTCATTTAGGAAATTATTACAAGAGTTCAGAAGAGAGACAATAAAGGTAAGCATTTGTGTAGTGTTAATAAGAATGGAGAGAAGATCTTAAACATGAGGGAAGTTGTTAAGGTAAAATAAAGGGAAATAGCAATGATACCCAAGTTTCCAATTATGGTTACTGGAATGAGCACCAATAAATATTAACAATTAAATAACAAATATTAAGAAGACAAGAGGAGAAGTCAGAAGCTACAGGAGTCAGGAAATAGAGCAAAATGGTGATTTCAGTTTGGGAGATTGTCAGTTATCCCAATATGCATTCTCCTTTATGTTGTACAGATGGCTACCCAGCTAGAGATTTCATTTCCCAGTCTCCCTTGCAACTGGGTGTTGCCATGTGATTAATTTCTGACCCTTGGGATGTGAGCAGAGTGATGCGTACCACTTCTAGGTCATTCCTTTTTTTAAAATGCTACTTGTTTCCCATTCTTCTTTCCCAGTTCCTGAAGGTTTATACAGGAATGTAGTAGTAAGAGCCAGCTTCCGCCATGCAGGTGAGGGCAACACCGAAGGCGTTACTATTGGAACAATGTAGGGCTGTAGCAAAGCTGAACCCTTACCCTACCCCAGATCTCTACTGGCTCAGATTTCTCATATAAGAGAGAAATAAACCTATATTGTTTAGGCCAGTATTATAATATTTTGGCATATGTTAAAGCAGCTGAGACAATCCCCTAACCAATAGATGATGAGCTTGAGATATAGCAAAAGGTGAAGGTAGCCAGGAGAGAGTTGAAATTAAGGATCTGTAGCCATAGAGATGGGTCAGGGGTGGAGATATCAATTTAGCGGTCATGTGAATAAGGATGGCGATTGAAGCCATCTAGTGAAAAAGATTGCTAAAGGACACATCGAAGATAAAGGAGAGATGAAGACCACGGAATGCCTAGACAGTACATCTGGTGGGGTTGGGGGAGGAAAAAAAGGAACAGAGATTGAGACTGAAATGGAGACAGATACGGAATACTGATGAATTAAGAAGAAGGAAGAGAAAGCAGAGAGAATAATGGCAGGACAATCAGGGGACATTTTTTTTTCATAAGGGAGAGTGACCGACAATGTCAAGTTCTGCAGAGAGATCAAAGAGGGTAAGAAATGAGAAAAGGCCATACATTTTTGGGGTGGGATTAGAGTATACTTAGGACAGGAAATGATCAAGAAAAGTAAAATTATGTTCAAAATAATGTGTTTAAGAAGGCAGGGAGTTTTATAATACAATTTAAAGAGTTCAATCTAAAATTAATTTTTAAAAAGTATAAGGCAAATAATATGTGTAGAGTCCAGCCCCTCATTATGGGCTGGATTTAGTGTCTGGCTTCCAAAGAGTAGAATGCAGAAAGGGAGAAAAATAGTAACTTCAGAACAGAGAAACCTAACAAACACACCCCCACCTTACCCAAATAGCCAAGGTCAACACAACCAGTGATAAGTCATATGGATGTAATGTACCCCTGTATGAAGTGATGAGAAGGGCAATTCAGCTCTGCGGTAGTCTTTCCCAAAACCCATAACCCCAGCCTAGACATGAGGAAAACATCAGACAAACTCAAATTGAGAGACGTTCTACAAAATACCTGACCAGTACCCTTCAAAACTGTCAAGGTCATGAAACACAAGGAAAGACTGAAAAATAGTCACAGCCCAGCAATGAAGGAGACTTGATGACTATATGCCATGTGGGATCCTCAGAGAAAACTGTACATTAATAGAAAAATGCATGAAATCTGAATAAAGTCTGGAGTTTAGTTAACCTTCATATTGTATTAATGTTAATTTCTTAGTTTTGACAAAGGTACCATGGCTCTATAAAATGTTAAACTAGGGGAAACTGGCTGAAGGATATACTCTGTGCTTACTATCTATGCAACCTTTCTATACATCTAAAACCATTCCAATATAAAAAGCTTATTGTTTTTTATTTTTATTTTTTTTAAAGATTTTTATTGGGGAATTGGGGGGATGGGAACAGTGCTGGGGAATTGGGGGAAGGGGAACAGACAAGTTGCTGTCCTTTTGTTCTTCAGTCTAGTTGTGGAGGACACCGCTTCACTGGCCCAAGTTGGCACCATCATTGCGCTCTTCTCTGGCGAGGCAGATCAGTCGCCGGCTTCTGGACGGCCGCTCACTGCGGCTGCTGGCCGCTCACGCTGGCTGCTGGCTACATACGGTAGCCCATGGCAACCCACTGCCACAGGGACTGCAGCCCACACCGTTGCCGGCAACTCACGGCAGCCCAGCTCCAGGTTGAGCTGTTGTTCAGCATCTTAGCTGTGGAGAGCAGTGTCACTGGCCCTCATATGTGGGATCCGAACCGGGGCCCTCTGGCATCCCAAGCGAGTTCTTAACCATCGCGCCACTCGGCTGGCCCAAGCTTATTGTTTTTTAAGTGCAAGGCAAGGGCAGGCTTTGGGATGGTTCCTACTAGGAATAAGCAAGTTTCAAATATAAAGTATGTGGTCCCCCACTGCCCTGGCCTTCCCCTCCTTCCTCTTCCCTAAGAAAAAACATTTCCATTAGTCCATTATTACAGTACAATGAAATGTTCAATTTCACACTGTGTGTGACATTCCATGCCAACTAGAATAGTTAATGCAACTTTACATTTATGCCTCTGCTTGGGTGTGAATTATTGTGTTTATGAAAAATCTCCCTATTAATGTCTGATTGTAAATCATTCTGCCGGCTCCCTTTATTAATAATAGCTCAATTCCCACTACTCACGGCTGCAAGCCATTCAAATTACTGCAACTGCACGGGAAAGGCGCTGCTTCCCATTTGTTTATCATCTAAATTTAAACATTTTGGGCTTTGCTCTAAAGCCACCGTCCTCTAAATGGCTCAAGCCAGATGTTTTTGACTGTGTTTCTTTGTTGGTGAGGTTGGGCAGCTTGTCTGAGCAGTAGCATTTGGACTGTGTGCCTCCAATTCTTGCTTTTTACAAATACTTGCTGCAAAGTGATTTGGGCACAGAGTCCGGAGCTGCTTCAAACCCTGGTTCTGTTACTTGCTGGCCGTGTGATCTTAGTACGTTATTTAATCTCTCTGGGTTCCAGTTTCCTCATCTAAATTGGGAATCACAATACATATTTTCTAGAGTTGGTGTGAAAATTAAATGTGATGGTGTTAGGAAAGTTGCTAATATAGTTCCTGGCACATGGGAAGCCCTTAGTGGTCTTTTTGTGATGGTAATTATACTAACAATAATGATAACACTGTTAATAGTGGATAGTGTTGAAAGAAGTTTGCGCTGGCAGCTGGAAGGTCTGGGATATAGTTCCAGTTTGTCTATAAACTAGACTGCTGATCACGGAAAAGCCACTTCATATTTCTGGCTCTCTCCGTTTTCCCGTGTGTACAACGAGGGAGCTGACTTTCTTAAGCATCTCTTCAGGGCTAGTCTTCTATATTCTATGCATAGAAAAAGTAGTCACACCTCAAAGGTATGCTCCCCTGTATCCCTTTTTCAATCCCGCCCCCACCCTAGCCCCTTCCCCTTGGGTCAGACAGTGCCTTAACTAGAGCTCACAGAATATTCAGGAAGGGGCCAGCCCTGGCTATGTTTTTTTCAGGCTTCCTCACATGACAGCCCAAATCAGACCCCCTACCCCAGCCTCCTTACTGGCAGGAGGGGAAATATGAAATCTCAGCAGGCGAGGAGGTTTTTTATGCTTCTGTAAATCATTAAAGTGGCCAATATTTTCCTTTGCTGCACTTCTCTCACCTCACAATATTTTTTTTTTCCTGCAGTGAAATCCATTCCCCCAGCCTGGAAACCTGGGCACTTTATAGAAAATCTTTAGCTTGTACCAGCACAAATGGATGGGTCTTATTTCCTGTCTGCAGTTCATGGTGTTGCAAAGGCTTTGCCAAAAACTATTGACTGAGACATAAAAGCAAAAAAATAAAATGGATGGAAATGAATATGGGCACGTTCACATATACATTTACAAACACGCAGACATGAACATGATCAAATCCACACTTAAAGGAAGAAATTCCACAAAGGGACGTCCGAATCCATAGCCAGACCCCCTGCCCCTGCTCAGAACCCACTTTATACACTGAAGGAGCAAAGGAGGGCAAGACCTGGCATTGTGATTGGAGTGACTGGGGAAGGTCGCCGATCCCCATTCTGCCTCCCTGTTCTGCATGCCAGGATGCTGGAAATAGCACCACCGAAGATTCATCCATTCCATAATTTTAAAAATAAAAAAAGGAAAACACATTAAGCCCTCTGGAGTTCTCTTTTACTAATAACTCTTACACTTTGTGGTTTTGGGGAGTACATATAATGTCACATATAATCTTCACAATAAATTTGTGAGGGAACTAATACTAGCCCCATTTTACAGATGTTGAAACTGAGGTCCAGAGGGATGCGATGATTCCCTAAACTCCACTCAGTTAAGAAGCGGGACACCTGGGACTCAAGCAGTGTCTTGAATTCGATCCCGATGTGTTTCCCACTCTGTAACATTGCCTCCTGGCAGTCTTCGGAAATAGAGGGGTATTTCACCTTATGAGCTTGACTCTTTTCTTATCAGAGGGCTCTAGTCTATGTGAGAAAAGGCAGCAGAGCCTGAGCGGCAGGGAAGAGGAGGCACAGATAGAGAAGTGGGATGCACAACCAAACAGTTGGCAGAGCTGAAAATGTCACTCACTTTATACTCACCCCATCTGCAGAGCCCAGTGGCATCCTTGGGCTTGTGCGCTCAGCAGCGTCCGGTCTAGCTGTGCATTTACTTACTCCCTGTGTTATCTCTGCATGCCCCATCTCCTTGTCTTAAGAAAGGTAGTGATAACAGGGATCTCACAGAGGAACCATGACTGGAGCACATGGTGCAGACAGGCATTTTATTCCTTCCTTCCACCACTACCCCACACCCCCCCCATCACCTTTCCTTCCCTCTCTTTGCACTATTTGGTAGTTTTGAACCCAAATAACCTGAATTAATTCATTCGAGGAACCTCAATTATCCAATTGTCCCTCACCCCTCACCCCACCTCCCCTTTGCCCGCAGTACATACCAATCTTTTCCTCCAGGGGCCACCTGCACCCCTCACAACCAGAGGCCTATAGGCCAGGCCTATTTATAGTCGCTCGGCACTGGACACACTCGCTCAAACTGAGAGGCGCCCACCCCGGATGTCCTTCGTCTCTGGCACAACAAACATTCAGACCAATCTGCCCAAGGTGTCTAGCCGACTGTTGGGGAGGCCTTCTGCCCAAGTTCAGGCCCCCAGGCCCTGACCAAAGGCTGCTCCCTTGCTACCTGGCACCATAGCTGTAAACTGCCCAGAAAAGGAAACTGGCAGCACAATGATAAAGACCACCAAAGAGAGAGTCCCTTTGTGGAGGGGAAGGGCAGCTCAGCCCCAGCACAATGATCTCCCTTCTGCATGCTGGACGCCACCTCCGCCCTGCACCCCTGCAGTACATCCTGAGTTAAAGTAATCCCCACCACCCACTCCAGTCCTGTTCTCAGCCTCACTCCTGCCCCCATCACATCCCCTTTGCCGGATTGCACACCCTCGCAGAGGTTCAGGGACAGTGGCTGTTTTCTTTTTGTTCCTCCTTAGATGTTCTGTTTGTTGAGCGAATTGTTTTCTTCCTGACTCCAAGCTGGCGGCTGGGCTGACACGGGGCTTACCCGCGCTAATTAGCTAAGCCAGCTGGTGCGTTGGTAAGGTTTTTCTGTGCTCCTCGGTGTATGTTTCTTTTTTTAAACATGATCAATACCCTCTCCGGCTGGGCTCTCTCACACACTCCCTATTGTTCTCCTGTTTGCATTGTGCCGAGTCCTGGTCAAGGACTCAGGGAGCCTCAGAAGACACGCTTTCCCTGAGGCTGGCTGACAGCCAGAGCAGGGAGAGACCGCACAGCAGATGTGGCCCAACCTTCCCCTGCTCCTGAGCCTGCAGCTTAGAGCAGTTTTCAGTAACTGTGGACAGCGCCCTAGGAGGCCAGAGCGGACATGGGACAGTTAGGTAAAGATGAGAGTGCTGTGTGGCTCCAAGTCACACCTCTTTCCCTCTCTGGGCCTCTGCTTCCTCCTTTGTGAAAGGAGGGGTAAAGTCCTCATTCTTTGAAAGGAGAGGTGAGTAGCTTAGCCCTGTGATTCTCAAAGGTCTCAAAGCAGCATCCTGAGATTCCGTAGTGGGAGGGGTATGAGGAAAACATGTCCACAACAGGACCTTACTTGTTCCTCACCTCGGGCCTGAAGACAATGCATATCTTTGACAGGTGGGCTCCCAAAGAGGCCACAACCAGACAGGACAGGCTTGAGACCTGACCTCCTACCTCCAGTTGGTCCCGCCCTCCTCACAGCCCACTGGGATCCATCCACCTGCTTGTTTTGCACAAGAGACATGACAAGATTCTCTGATGCTGTTCCTTCTCCCACTGTTATCCAGTGTAGTGACTGGATATGCCTCAGGTGTAAACTACTGAGAAAATGTCTTCAACATGTTTTTGCTCGCTCTCTCTCTCTCTCTCTCTCTCTCTCTCTCTCTCTCTCTCTCATATATATATATATATATATATTTTTTTTTTTTTAATAAACAGGTGCTAGTTTAAATAAGGTTTTATTGACAACCTACTCTGGAGTTTAGGATTTTCCTGCTACCTTCTCCAGATTAATAGCATTGTCTGAAAACCTCTGATGGTACTGGAGAGATTTTATGCTTCCTATCCACGCTAATGAAAATATTTTCTTTCTTCTCAAAAAGGAAAGTGGTAATAATAATAATATCTCATTTTTATTAAGAACTTAGTATGTGCCATTTATTGTGCTAAGGACATAAGCTATTTTGTTAATTCATATGATGTGCTTATGTCACCTCATTTTACAAAAGCTCAGAGAGGTTAAGAAACTTGTCCAAAGTCACACAGATAGTAAATGGGGGAACCCAGAACCAAGTCCTGACCTTTCTGGCCTTAGAGTCCCTTCTCTGCTGGATCTTCTCCCAGATCCCCTGTTTCAACATCAGCAACCTTGACCACTAAGACATTCATCACACCAGATGACAACATGAGAGTGGGGAGGACACTAGCCTCCATGCCAAGACCAGGTTTCCATCCCTGACTCAATGGCCTCATGGCAAAAAAAAAAAAAAAACCCCAATAAACTCTCCAAGCCTTTATTTTCCTACCTCACAAAGTTACAATGAAGATTAAATACGACAGTGTTTATGAAAATGCTCTGAAAACTGTAAAGCACTCTAGCAATATTCAATATGGTAATTTGTTCTGACACTGGTAAAGATCAAGGAGCGTGTTAACTGGCTGTGGAAAAAGCCCCCATCCCTTAGTAATGCCTACATTTCCCCCACAGTCAGCCCTGCTATGGAGTACGTGTCAAGCCTCCCCTGGCACAGGCCTCTGAAGCAATCTCCAGGTCCTTTACTTCTGAGGCTCCCTCTGGACTTGGAGGAAGCTAGAATGGCTTAGTCAGCTGCATTTTCTTCCGTCTCAGGGCTCCCTTAAACATGTTACTGAAATTGGCTCCGTGGCACCAGCAGTTTTGCTTGCCATCCAGCAAGTCCCCTGGGGTGGCCCCATTAATCACATTTGCTCTCTCTCCTCAATCTGACTGGCTCGGAAGACAGCAGGTAGGTGCCTGGAGCCTCTGTATGTGTACATGTGTGAGAGTGTGTCTGTCCCCTGGGAGCAGCCAGGGACTAAGTTCTCCTGCAATAAAAGTGAGTTAGTTGCTGCCTTCCTGATAACCATAATCCATCCCACTTCTTCCAAGGAAATGACAGTCCCCCGGGGTGATGCATCTTCCTGACTGGGAGAAGTCGGCTATTTTAGTCCTTCCCTAACAGGAGCAAGCGCTTAGAGCTGTCCCGCGGCAGCCTGCCAGGTCCCTCTGCTATTAAGAACACCCTGGTTCGTTGTTCCCTGGTTCCTGGGCTCCCCACAATGATCTAGGTGGCCTTCAGAGCCCAAGAGACATCCTGCACTGTTCTGCTAGGAAGCTGGCCCTCTCTTGGAGGTGGATACACCAGAGCCTTTCAGATGTTCCACTCACCAAAGAGTCCTCCTGGCAGAGGAGCCTGAGCGTTTCCCCCCAAGGGGGCTGGGGGCACAGCCTGAAGCAATCCTGTCACAAGCACAACATTCCTTGGAAGCCTTATGTTTTATCCTAGGAACTCCTGTGAATTTTGCATTTCTTCCCATAATATGTATTTGTTTGTTTTAATATAAAAATGTTTAACCCCAAATCTTCAAGTAAAACTGATGGGCCAACGAAGATACAAGTTGTTTGTTCTGTGGCTTTGTACCACCTAGCTTGCTACTGCTTACCCTCAGGGGTACAAATCCTCTAGTTAGAGAAGCATATGAAACAGGAACAACAAAAACGCCTGCGTTTTCACAGCTTCCCCTCCCTAGTCTTCCGAAAAGGGTCCTCTGTCTGTTTGCTGAGCTATCATGTCTTTTGTTCTGACTGTAGGATAACGGGAAGAGGTGAAGAACTGGGAGCTGCAAGGGCTGTGCTGATTCACGATGTCTGGCTGCTCCGAGATGTTTGTTGAGTGAATACTTTTTGTTCATGCTTTAGCTCAATTTACCACCGAGAATCAAATCCTAATCAGCCTTTATCTCAGGCCCAAAGCCTACTCCAGTAGGCTATGAAGGTAATAGCAAGGGCATCTTTGTTATTTACCTGCATGTCATTTGCACCTGCCTCAGAGAGTGAAAAGTAGCTTCTTTATAAGCTATGCAATTCTTAGAGGATATTACCCTGAGGAATTTAGAGAGAAGGGCAACGGTTATAGTTCCGATTTGAACTGTCTCCAGGGGAAGGCCAGTTAAGAAGAGAAGTAATGTTGGAATGGAGTGGACAAAAGAAGAAAAGTCGAGGAACTTCGGTAAACAAGAATGGGGAGAAGAAGACTTTAGATGATCATGGATTGGAGAGTAGGACTAACTGGTCACTGGAGGAAGTTCCCAGAGGTCCGGCAACTCTACTTAGAAGAATTTAGAGGCATGTTCTTGCCTGGAGGCAGAGGACTGAACAAGATGATGTGCTGCAGCCTCTTCTGGCTCCCCCGTTCTCCTCCACTACTCAACTACAGTCCCCAGAAGGTACAACTACAGGTGAGATAACTTATGGGCCACAAAGGCGTAACCTGATATAATATTGGCAGTATTTCTTAGACAGACAAGGGAAACATCCAGCTCTGTAATTTTGCTTGATACACAAAGCCAAACCTTTATCACACAAGTGTACATGGAAGCCGAGAGCGAGAGAGCTGTAAACATCTCAGAGCTGCTCTGCAGACAGCCCCGCCTGGAGACACATTTCACTGGGGGTGGCAGGACCAGGGAGGAAAGACGAAGCTTGCCAAGTCATAGCACTCTGATTTGCAGGGAGCATTGCGTGGATATTTCAAATCATTTCCTTTTCGTTAGTACCTAATCTCCCAGCTGTTCTCTGAGTATTGGCTCAAATGCTGGGAAACAGTCGGCCTCAAATGTAAAAGCCACAGGGCTCCTTTAAATTATGTTGTCTTGCTACGTTGGTGTGTCATGTCAACCCAAACTCTGGTACAGTTTCTGGGAGAAGGGAATTTTGTCTGATGATGAATTTAAAGGAAAATGAGCCATTTTTCTCAAGGCCACTTAATATTAAACATAGCTTGGTCTGTGGTCTTATGTGAGAATGCAGAAGTACTTGAGGGGGGTCATTTTGCAGCCAGAGTCCCTGATCCCTCCTGCATCACTCCAGGTTGTGGGGCCTAATGTGACTAGGAACATATGAGCCCAGGGAGATGGGATCGATATCTGACACCAGAGTCCTAGATGGAACTTTGTTCTATTCACGTTAACTGAATGCTGTGCTATAAACTTATACATATGCCTGTTCATACAAATTAATTCACTTAGTCTTGTGAAGCATATCATATTGGCCCCATTTTTGTCAGATGTGGAAACTGAGGCTCAGAGGGGAGAAGCAACTTGCCCAAGGAGCCCATATTAAAGAGGCATGCGACCAGGATTTGAACAAAGTTTTCTAATGCCAGAACTTGGGCTTTATACTTCACCACTCCAAAAGGCGGCCTCATTCCACATTCATGTATTCATTTATTCTTTTATTTATACACTCAACAAATATGCATTGGGCATGTACTGCCAGGCACTAGGGACACAAAGATGACTTGGACAGGGTCCCTGCACTAAAAGATTGCAGAATCTAGTGGAACTCACAGTCGAGTCTTGAAATATTTATTCAACAAATATTTAACATTTAGTAGAACAAACAGCTGGCCTGATTGCACTCAGATCTCAAGCAGTTGTTTTCATGTCCTGTAGTTGTGATTGCTATTGTTTTATGAGTGTGTGGCATTCTCTGGTCCCATACTCAAGAAGCAAGGCAAACTACTGGTCCATACCTGGGGAGGACTCACCTGGGATTCATTAAGTTTGGAGTGAGGCCGAGGCATTGTTTTTTGTTTGTTTGTTTGTTTGTTTGTTTGTTGAATCTCTAGAGGTGAATCAGCTAATGGCCACCTAAGAACGACTGAAACCAAAGCTTGGAGGAAACATATCCCTTTGAGTATCTAAATATAATTTTGCTTTTCTGATTTCTATTATTTCATTTGAAACTTCATTTATTTTGGAAGAATGAATGAAGAAGATTTTTCACCTTTAGTTTAGGATTTCTTGGAAAATTTTATTATATAGACCCTCAGCCTTAGACTAACCCTTAGCTGGCTAATGATATTTGAAAATCTCATCATCGAATTGGCTTGATGTTCAGCTTAGCGCCTTCCCTGCCCAAGATCCTTTTGAAGACACCCTCTGAAAGGCCTCATCCTCTGCCTCCCGTTGCTTTTGATAATCTTGTGGACAAAGCCTCCCCAACCCTCTCCTACTGTCTTGTCCATTCAATGGCACCTAACACCTTTGCTCTGACACCTGCTTCTCATCCCCTGCCTCATTCTTTCTCATGCTGCTCAGGTCCCCTCTTACCTTATAAACACACTCCAGTGCCTTGAACCTGTGAAAATTTGGGCCAGTTTGATCCTTTTTCTACTCAGCCTTGCTTCCTCGGACCTCAGGCTCAGCTTTGCTAAAAAAAAAAAAAAAACTTTCTATAATAAGACCAGAATAATAATGAAAAGAAAAGGAAAGAAAACAAAACTGGATAGTGGTATTAGGACAGGTATTAGGACTGATAATTCACCATTGGCCTTTAGCATTCTCCTCCTCCTCTTCCTCCCCCTCATTCTTTTTAAATTCTACCCATCATTTAACACAAGACAGATAATCATCTGGAAAAAAAAATAGAATCACATGATCTCAGTCCAGTCATTTGTCCAATTCTTTTATTTTGTAGACCATAAAAGCTAAGAAAAGGCAAGTGCTGATCCTAAAGTCACACAGCCTGGCATTGGCTAGGACAAGAACCCAGAGTATCTGAGTCATCTTTCTAAGATATAAAGGAAAAGACAGTGTGTTTATGTCAAGCCAGATCCTGAACACACATCTCCAGATGGCCAGGGATGCCAACTCCCTTCTCAAGCCACTCGGCCTAATACCAGGACAACGTCTCTGGTAGAATGAAGTAGAAGACAACAAGTTCCAAGGCGGGTCAGGCTAGCGGTGCAGCCAGGCAGCCACCGGAGTGTCAGCCAGCCTGCTAGGAGGTCATTAGCATTCAGGAAATATGATAAGTCTCTGCTCCCTGTCTACTGCCATGCACCATGCATTGCGTTACAAGACAGGAGTGGCCCTGGCTGACGCAGGGAATCAAAGGTAGGGCCATCCCTGCAGCTGCAGGTTAATAGTGGATGAATTACACACTTGGAAAACAGTTTTCCCCTCGATACATTATCTGGACCATTTCAAAGCCCTTTGTTTGGGCTAAGCTGGCAGCGGGTGATGTTTGCAGGCTGGGACTTGTAGAAAAGATGTATTTTCTGACAGGGAGAAGGTCACCGGGCAGAGGCCATTACAATGTGCTGCGGTCGGGTCGGAATTTCCTGGATCCCGATCGATGTGGTCTTAGGACATTACTCAAGCACTGGGATTAGAGCGCTGGCCAAGAAAATGCTCTTCAAATTGGTCGACAAGTTACACGCTATGAAAAGTCACTCTCTTTTTTGCCCTCAATCCCCCAGTGCTACATCTGGGGCCCCAGGGGTCAGGCAAGACTTCAGGAGGTCAGAATAGAGAGCTCAACAGATGGGGCGGGGGCGCGGGGGGCGGGGGAGAGGACTATGGAGGAGGGGTTTGGCCGGGGGGGAGCTGAACCCAGAGAATTCCAGGCTGGCAGGAGAGCCTGGATCCCAACCCCAGTTTTGCCCTGGACTCACTGAATAACCTTGAGTAGGTTACTTGGTGCTCTGAGCCTCAGTTGGCTCCTCTATAAAGTGAGATTAATATACTTACTCACAGACATCTTTGGTATTTTACTCATCGGACACAATAGATATAAAAACTCTGAAACTTAAAACTGGTATTATCTTTTGGACATAATTTTGGAATCAAAAGCCCTTCTTCAACAAGCCCTTTAAACATGTGTAGATGGGAACAGAATGGGTTATAATCAGTCTTCCCAGCAACCTAGCCAGATTTAATGTGAGTCAAAAGAGTTCAGACCAAGCTCTGCACTATTAATTCAAGCGTTGCTTCCAGGCAGTCATCCCCAAGGTACTGGCCCTGTCTTGGGAAATGGTCCATCTTGCCTATCTCATCTTGTTTGAGCTGTGCATTTCAAATGCAAGCCAACTCCAAAATCCAGCCCTGATTTTTGGTTGTAGTGAAGTTGGGCTAGCTGACCTGTAATGTAAGGTTTCTTGGTTCCAAGACGCTGCAAACCTGTGCTTTTGTGGTTCAAAATTAGACGGATACAGATGCAATGAACTGAATCTGTTCCTAGAGATGTGGAATTGACTGGCTCATTTAACACCTTACGAAACACACTTAGGCCCCAGTGAACGCTTTGCTCTATCCAGGGTTTCTATCCCCAGGGACGTGGAGATAGTAAGGCACAAGTGAGAAGTGCCTCTCCTATCAAGTTTTTACAGTCAGCTAAGTTAAACACATTGGATTCCTCCTCCCCATAAAGGGGACACAAACGCCATGATTTGCACAGCCATGGTCGCACCTGCTTGCTCTTTCCTGGCCAGCCGCCACTTTCATCCAGTTCTCCGGTTCCCATCTAGTTTCTGTGACTCCAATCACCCTTTTGCAGACACGTCCTTTGTTCTTCATGACCATCAAGTCTGGTCTCCCCAGCTTCAGACCCTCATCTCTCCTTCAAGATCTCTGTCTCAAATTCACCCTGCCAACTCTGTCGTCACAATCCAGACCACCTCAGTGGTCATCAGAGGGGCACACACTCCCCTTGCACACTACAGAGCAGTTGCCCAGGCACAAGTCAATTCTGCCATTGTCTTCTGTGGTGCTAAGACCCTGAGACAGGAAGTGAGCTCTTTGGGTTCTGGATGTCATGACACCATTACATCACAGAATGTTCTCTCAGGAAGAGCCCTTAGACCCCACCCTGTTAGTAGTAGGACTACCATGCAACACCACAATACATAAACTAGATTTTTTAAAAGGTGTGGGCTTCTCTGGTAGAAGCAGACTGTATCACCCATTTCCCCGCAACTCCTAAGGGTCTTTAGTGTCCTAGCTACCCCTTGGGCCCCGTTTGAAAACCTTTGATCCAGGTCAACCTCTTCATTTTACAGGTAAGGAAATGGAGACACAGAGAGGTGAAGCAACCTTGGCTGAGTCACACAGTGGTAAGTAGTAGAGCTGAGATTAGTATTGGGAGCGCTCATCTTCTAAGTCAGCACTCTTGCCCTGCACTTCATCATTATCGTCATCATCTTCATCGTGACCATCACTGCTTGCATCAATCACAATGTCCCCCAGCCTTTAGCAAATATTGTCTGCTAAACCAGCTTCCTTTTGTGACTGTTGGTAACTTTACACGCTATTCCCTGAGCCCACTGTGGCATCTCTTCTAGCGATAGAGAAGGTGATAGCCCGGGCGGGAAGCAGACATGGTCTAGTTAACAGGAGACCTGGCTTGAAAGGCAGAGATCTTAACTAGCTGCCCAGTTCTGCTACTGAAGCACTGCATACTCTCTTTGGGCCTCACTTTCCTCAACTGTGAAGTGGGAAGCGCACCGTCCACCTCAAAAATTTGTTTTGAGAATCCAATGAGAAGGCATCCATTAAAGTACTCGGTGCCCTGCCCCACATGTAACGGGAGCGCCATCGAATGTATTCCGATCAGATGGGAGGCCCACAGGGAACCAGCCTGAGGAGCTTCTGTTTCGCCAGAGCAGAGCAGGCATTTCCATCAAAATAATCTCGGCTTCTTTCCTCTGCATTAATGTTGCTGTCTGTGGCTGTTTCTGTGGCCTTAGTTGAAAAATAAATAAACAAACACGAGATGGACTGAGAGGCTGGGGAAGGGATGTGGCAAAAGACAAAGAAAGAAAGAGAAGCGGAGATTGATTTCTGGGCAGGATTTATACCTTTTTGGCTTTTTCAAAGGTAAATAAATAGATTGTTGTTGTTTTTCTGCCTGCTGTTGAGAGTGTGTGCGCTCCTCTGTTATGTATAGACCCTTTTAAAGGCTTCTGGAAGCAATACCTAACATTTTCTATAGGTGCAGACAGATAATTGAATGCTTTCAAAGACCACTGTGAGGCCGGGAAAGTTCAATTTTTCTGTGTGCTGCGGCCTGCATTGACCGAGCGCGCTGTGTGTGTTTTCCTGGGAAAGTTGCATTTCTTTTTTTTTTTTGCTTTTCTTCCCACTACTGCCCCTTCACCTCTTGTCCCCCCATCTCTGATGAAGCACTTAGACAGAGGACAAGAAACAATATATAATCGCCCCAAAGTCACATCAAATAAACACAGCAAACTCCCAGCCACATCTTTGGCTGCCAGCGTAAAGTGCTGCCTCCTTTGCTCCCAAGCCTGACGGACAGGGGAGCCTTTCTGCTTGGCTATTATTAGAGCAGTTGTGGCAGAAGCCCAGGCAGCTCTGGGCAATGGGGGGTTCTTGTTTTAATTTGTTGCCTGTGCAGGCAGAACAAAGTGACACGGGGAGAAAGGATGGGGGGATTTCCTCCTGCTGCTATTTCTCTCCATGACAGCCAGTGTGTGTGTGTGTGTGTGTGTGTGTGTGTGTGTGTGTGTGTGTGAGAGAGAGAGAGAGAGAGAGAGAGAGAGAGAGAGAGAGAGAGAGGTGCAGGTACTGAAGCCCGAGTGTGCCTGCTAGGTGGAATAAGAATATGCATCCAGGCAGTAAAAGATCCTTTTTAGGGCATGAAGGGGAGATGCATAGGGGTTTGAGGTAAGGAAATTAAATTAAAAAAAAAAAGCCATCCCTTTAGATTCATGGCAAATTCAATTAACATTGACCATCAATCTTTACAGATGATTCCTAGTTTAGTTCTCACCACTACCCTTTCAAATATATGCTTTTTCTTTTTATAAAGAAACTGATGCTCAGAGATGTTGAGTGAACTACCTAAAGTCTACTTCAACTGGCTCTAATTTCAGTGCAATTTCTCCTATATTTGGCATGCCCCACAGTGTTTGTGAGGTAGAGCAGCAAGAAAATCTTTTAGGGTTTCAGATTCAGACACTGGGGAAGATTCAGCAAGGTTATTCCTCCTGACGATGGGGGCAGGGCAGCAGGCACAGTGCTCTCCCTGGACTTTTAAGGAAGAGGTGTCCCATACATTCCCATGTCATCTCCAATACTAACTACCACCTATGGAGGGAAGGCCCACTGTGTGCCAGACACTGGACCAAGACCCCCATGTACATTTTCTGCTACCCTCATGCTATAAGTCAGAGAATGTAACACCTGTTTCAAGTCACCAACAATAAGGGACCAGGCCAGGGGTTCTAATCCAGGTCCCTCCCTTAAGCTAAGTGACTTTCTCTTCTCCAGGCATATGGGCAGGGAAACTTCCTCCCTGAATTCCAGTCACATCACGTGATGTCTTAGTTCCTGCCTGGTCCCATTGCTGCTCCTCCTGGACTGAAACGACACTTGTTCCACGTTGCATTTCAGGAGCACACTGGGAAGCTCAGCCAATGTTCTTTTCCTGGCTTGCTATGGTCTATCTGATTTTCCTCCTTGGAAAGCAAACTCACCCAAAACAAAGCCCTGAGCCAACTGATGTGAATTCACTTTTAACCCTTCCTCCAACCTAAGGGCTCTAGCAGCCACAGATTGATCAGTCTTACACCATATACTATGCTTGCTCCGTGTCAGTTATTATGTATTCCTCACATTAGACCCAGGATGGAGTATTGTTATTGCCATTTTACAGATGAGGAATTTGAGGCTCAGTGATAAGCTACCTGAGAGTAACTTGCCTGAGATCAAACACACAGTAAGTATGCAAAACATATTTGAACCCAAATGGCCATGCTCTACTTCCTGTTTTCTGCCTTACGGTGAATGTGTTTTAACAGCCTTCCCCCAGTGTTTTCATCCTGTGCCTCACTACTCCCATCCCAGTTATCAGAGACACTGAATGCTGTAGTGCCTTTTCAGGGAGCCTTTGTTCCCACTGGCAGGATTTGTTAAATCTGTAGTGAGGCTTTGCCAATGTAATCCTGGGGATTGGGAGCAGATAGTCCCTGCTGTGTGGAGGGTTCTGAAAGGAGTTTCCTTTTGTCTACTTTTTGTCACCTCAAAGGCAGTGGGGGTTAAGAGCTTGAGCTCTGAAGCCAGAAGGTCTGAGTTGGAATCCTGGATCTACCTCTTATTAGTGTGTGACCTTGAGAAAGGGGTTTGAATCTTTATGACTTGGTTTCCCCATCTGTATAATGGGGATAATAATAGTATGCACCTCATATGGTTATTATGTGAATACAATGAGGTATATATATATATATGTATATATATATATATATATATATATGTAGAATGCCTAGAACAGTGCCTGAAACATAGAAAACATTGAATAAATGTTAGCTAATATTACTGTTAATATTGTTATTTTCTACAGCATCATAGATTTTAGATCTAGAAGGGACCTTGAAAGTCACCTCGTTGTCAGAAAACCTGGCTCTGAATCCCAGACTTACTACTTACTACTATCTATCACTTTGGACAACTTATTTGACCCCCTCTGAGCCTCAGTTTCTTTAAATGTAAGAAAAGGATGGTAATAACATCTGCTTATTTCATAGCATTGATTTTCTCATAGAGGATCAAGTGCAGAGATGTAATAAAAGGGCAGATGGAATTTTATATTAATATTAGTTGATTATTACCTAAAGACAAGTAAGACTCAAGGAGGTTTAAATGGTTTACCCAAGAAGAAACTGCTTACCTATCAAGATGGTATCAGCAACTAAACAATGTGTGGTTTTGTTTCCACCATCATGCCATTGGGTTTGGCCTGGAAAGCCCAACAACTGGGACCTGTCTTTAGGTAAATGAAGACTAGAGCCAGGCAAGAAACTGTCAAACAGCAAGAGTGAGGTATCATGGTGCCAAATGGCAAACAGACTAAAGAACTGTGAAACTAAACAAGGTCAAACCATGAACAAATTCTCACTGTAATTGGAAGAAGTATATAGGCTACATTGACCAAGAATAGGTACAACATAGCTGCAGTTAGGAGAAAACACTTCATCTTATCCAGACTTCACCTGTACAAGGGGGAAGAACCACCTGATTTCTAAGTTCTTTGTGGAGGATATTTGTAGTATTTCCTCTGTCCAGCCCTGCCTTTCAGAACACTGCCCATTCCCTAGGACCTAGCATCTACCACCCCCATGTCTAAGGCAGGATCTGCAATTTAATATACATGATCCATCTCCTCAGCCTCAGCTGGTAGATTTAGGGATAGGCAACTGACTCAATATGGGCCAATCAGATCTCTTTCCTGAGATTTTAAAATATCCCACCCACTCTGAAGCTTTAAGACCAAGGAGCTTCTAGTAGCTCTGTTGATTCTGTTTTCCACCATGTGGAGAAAGCTTGTCTATGGTGAAAAGTGAGAATAAGAATAGTGCTAAGATTCAAAGTAATACAGAAAAAAAGCGATGGAGAGTGAGGACTGATGGTTTTCAAGACTTTCTTTCCAGTTGTTCTTGAGATGCAACCATAGTCCTGATTATGCATTCCTTTTCTTATAATAAATTACCGTTTTGCTTATGCCGGTTTCAGTTGTGGTTTGTCATTTTCCATCTAAGCTGACCTGATACTTCTATAAACTAGTTCAAAGTAACCTCAGTGGTCCTCTTTTTAGGACTCTAACATAACATCTTAATGACAAGCTGTGAGAGGTGGGCAATAAATACCCATGTGGATTGCCTCTCGTTTCTGACGGTCATCCCTTGACTTGGGATTCAGCTTTGACACCCTGACTCCTTCCTCCACACATAGCTCTTCTCTTCAGTCACACTGATTTCAGTGGTTCAGATGGCCAGCCTCCATGTATATCCAGGCATCTGAATTCACAGGGTATACCTAGCTTAGTTTTTAGAGAATTGGGATGAGATAAAGTAAGGTTTGGTTTAAGCCCTTTGTTCCTCCTGGGAAAGTCCTTGAATTCAGGCCTCTCAATGATATTGAGGTTCTTGGTCACAAGCCCCCACCCCTTGCTTCTGCTTTATGACACCATCCCATACCCCCTGCCTTTACGAGCCACTAATCCTCCTCTCTACCTACCATCTCACTCTAATGAGACATCGTCTTGGGAAGCAGTAAATCTCTTTTGTGCTAAGAGGTAAATATACTTTAATGCAGTGATTTTCATTCAGAGTACTGGGAAGGGGGGAACAATATATTTAAAATTTCTGGAGGGCATACTTTTGTGTAGTTAGAAAATGCATATGCAATATACCAGTTGTTTTCATCATATAAAACATAAAAAAAGCTCAACGTAATAGTATTGCACGGTTTTTGATATGTAGAAGATAGAATGCAAATACACTGAGGCACAGATTTTAGTGTGAAAAGGTTGGGAACAACTCCATTTTTAATAGGCTTTAACTTACAAACAGTAACGGGTACAGGTAATAAGTGGACAGCCCAGTGAATTTTTACATATGTGTACACTGTGTAACTACCACCCAGTCCAAGATTTAGAACATTTCCAATACCCCAGAAAGCTTCCTTGTATCTGTTTCCAATCAATAGCTGCCACGACCACCCACCCTTTCAAGAGCCATTATTCTGATCTCTTATCACCATAGTTAAGTTTTGCATGTCTCAGACCTCCATGCAAATGTAATCACACAATATATCCTCCTATGAGTCTGGTTTCTTTGGGTTAACAGTATACCTGTAACACACCCATGTTGTGTGAACAGCACCTCATTGATTTTCACTGTTGCATAGCACTAATGCAATGAAATCATTGTGTAAATGTGCCACAATTTGTCTCCTCATGCTACTGTTGGTGGACATTTGGGTTGCTTTCCCTTTTGGCCTATTTGGGATAAGGTTGTCATGGAAATTCTTGCATGTGTCCTTGGACACATGTAAGTACTCATTTCTGTTGGGTATATATATATACCCAGGGGAGTCATACAGCATATGTACATTCAGATTTAGTAGATATGGCCAGATAGTTTTCTAAAGAGGTTGTATCCATGGCACAATTTAAAATTTGAGTTCATCCAACAACCATTGAGTACCTATTACAGCAGGCGCTCCACTAGGCATCGGGAGTGACCACCATGCTCACTAGGGTAAGTGCTAGGTCAGAGGTGGCCTTTGAGGCTCCAGGGTTAGCTTTCCAGACTTCAAATGACCTAACAAGAGGGCATATCCAGGTGAGGAAGGGATGGTGTCTGAGGGAGAAGCTGCAGAGGAGGGCCCCCCAACCCCTGCTAAGGTAGCTCCGGCAGGCCCTTCCCAGGCCCAGGCCAGGCACAAGCAGTGATTTAAAGGAAAAGGTTGAGACACTGAGGGGATGAATACCACTGACTCTGCTGCCGCCCTGGAAACCATCCATCGGGGTGGCTTGGCAAAAAGGGGAATATATCCCTAACCAGGGAGGTCGAGCAGGGCTCTGGGAAAAGGAACAGGAGGAGATGGCAGCTTCCAGGGTCGCCTCCCTCTGGGCAGGAGCCAGCATTTTGAAAAGTGTCAGTTTGGCGACACCCCCTGAGGGGAGTTTTGTAGTGAGGGTGGCTCCTCCCCTGAGATGTGCAGCCCCAAGGAAGATCCCCTCCCTGGTCACTTGCCGTATTTGCTCCCCATTACACACCCCTAAGGGAGGTGTTTCTCAAATAAGGGTCTGCCTTTCCTTTTCCTTTCTCTTCAGCCTGAATCTTGCCACACCCGGAGTTTGGCTCAAATGATCTATTACTATTTTTCAAATGAAAGTGGAAGATTTAGGAGTGGGTCTGAAATGTGTAGGTGCCCCCCATCCTCTGAACCTCCCGCGCACCACCCTCTCGAAGCAGCTAGAAGCTCAGAAGGAAGGAGGCCTGGGGAGTGAACAGGAACAGAACACGGAGTGGAAACAGCAAAGCGTGCGAGTGAATGGAAGATTTTTATGAGTGAAATTTGCTCATGAGCTTCTTTAATAATGTTATTCATCTTTCTGTCAAAGTCGTCACATTAATGTAGCGGGGAGAGATTTAAAGGAGATGAATTAAGACTTAAATACACAAAACGACTTGGGGAATATTTAAATACAATACATTTTATTTTGGTGCAGCTTTTGTCGCGGTGTGGCTCATGACTCTTTGCCAGCTCGCACAGGCTGGGAATCAACAAGCCCCTCCCTCCCCCGTTCCCTTCTTCCCAAGGCTTCAGTCACCCAGTGTTCGCCCTGCACCTAGTGTGTGAATTAATATAGTCTAATCAGAGAGCGTAAATGACAGCCTGGGGGTCAGGACACTTGGGTGCCTGTTCTGGCTTAGACAAGCCACTTTTCCTTTGGGGACCTGTGTCTTCATGGGGAAAATGAAAGGGATTTCACTCTGAATTTCATAGAATGCAGAGAATTCTCAAGGGCTGTTGCAGATGAACAGGGGGAGCCCAGGATACAGAGTTCTTGACCCTCTCCCATCCCTCCCTAACAGTTCATCACTCTGCTTCTACATATTGGCAGCTGTATACTATATCATTAAAAATAAAGGTACTACGGGGCCAGCCGAGTGGCTCAGTTGGTTAAGAGCTCGCTCAAGAGTTTGAGCTCTGAGCAACAGCAGTTCGATTCCCGGCCCAAGCTGAGCAGCTGCTGAGCTGCCAACAGGTGGCAGGATGGCTCAGCTTAAAAAAATAAAAAATAGGGGCCAGCTGAGTGGCGCGATGGTTAAGAACTGGTTTGGGACGCCAGAGGGCCCCGGTTCGGATCCCACATATCAGGGCCAGTGACACTGCCCTCTACAGCTAAGATGCTGAACAACAGCTCAACCTGGGAGCTGGGTTGCCATGAGTCGCTGGCGATGGTGTAGGCTGCAGCCCCTGTGGCAGTGGGTTGCCATGGGCTACCGTGTATAGCCAGCAGCCAGTGTGAGCGGCCAGCAGCCACAGTGAGCAGCCGTCCAGAAGCCGGTGACTGATCTGCCTCGCCTGAGAAGAGTGCAATGATGGTGCCAACTTGGACCAGTGAAGCAACGTCCTCCACAACTAGACTGAAGAACAAAACAACAGCAACTTGTCTGTTCCCCTTCCTCAGTTCCCCAGCGCTGTTCCCATCCCCCCAATTCCCAATAAAAAATAAATAAATAAATAAATAAAATAAAGGTACTTTGGCTTTTAAATAATAATGTATTCATTCACTCATTCATTTATTCAATGACTACTTATTGAGTTCTTTCTCTGGGCCAGGTGCAAGATGTATCAGTGAGCAAGACTGACATGGCTCCTGTCCAACTCTCATATTCCCTGCTGGTATGACTCAAAATAAAGAATGAGCCAAGCTAGGATGAAGCAGAGAAAGCTTCCTGAAGAAGGTGGGCTTTGAAGGCCATCTGCCTCTCCATGCCCATGCCCACTGGGCTTCTGGGCACACAGACGTAGTTTTCCTCAAGGGATGGGAAGGTTCAGCTTTGGCACAAAGAGGGTAAAGAGGGGACATCAGACAAGAAGCCAAAATTAGAGACAAGAAAAACAGCACAGACATTGGGCGTTTACCCCATCCATTTCCCCGCTGTCTGACTGGGCCTGAGCCAGGAGCTGGAGATCTGGGACATTGGGATCCTATTCTCTTCTCCCATCCATCAGCGCTGTTCTCAGCTCCGTCACCATTACCACCATCCTTACCTCAGGCTCTCAGCTCTCCCTTTTTTCTCCTCAAAGAAGAAAGTGATGCTTTCTTGGATTGGAGCCTTTCCCACCCTGCTGGCCTCCTCTCACATCTCTCAGAGCTACTCTCCCAGACCAGAAGCAAAGCATCTTCACTCGTATCCCTCCAACCTCCCCTCCTCCCTTTCTCCTCTCCCCACCTCTTCCTGGAAACCACTGTTGTCAATGGCAGGGCCAGAGACACACCTTAGCCTGACCCAGATTGCTATGTCATACGTGGCATGAAGAGGAAGAAGAATTTGAGTGGTGGGGTCCAAGGAACTTCTGGTCAATTGTTTACCTCTGCATTTTAAAGCAATTTTCTCAATTATGCTCTCAGCACAGGTTTTACATTTTTAGATTCCAGAAAAAGAAAGCTCAGGTTGCTGAGGTTGTTACAAGAATACAGGAATGCAGCCTTACAAAGAGACAGGCCTGGAAGTACTTGTACAGAGAAGGAACCAGAACTCCTCAGAAAGAATGCCTCTTTTCTGTTGAACATGCTGCCTGGTGAGATGGCCCAGAATGCACATGTCAAAGCTTAGGAGGTGAGCACATTCAGAGTCTCATCCTTCCCCAGGCATTAGGGGGGAAAGTCAGAAAAGTCCAGTCCAGAAAAGTCACCAGAAAAGTCACGAGCAGGACGAGTAGCTTTGAGCCCAGCCAGCAGACCCATGATTTCTTCAGCCCCTTAGCACTGCTTGAGGGAATCATTGCAGGCAGCACACTGTGATTCAGAAAGCCCCCTGGAAGAGCAAGATGGCCCACCCGTCTCCCTCTCCTTTGCACTGAGCAGATAGATCTGCCATTGTGAGGTCCATTCCCAAACCCTTCCCTCCACCAGACCTGAGGCCAGGCTTCAGTGGAACATGCTGAGCCCTCACCTCACAGGGAGATGCTGCTTCCATCCCATGACTGTGTTGACTCATTTTTCCTAGTGGTAGAAAGAATGTTTGCTAAGCCATCCACGCTCTCTTCTGGGGCCTCCTTGCCTTTAAGGAGATGTAATTGTAATTGTAATTCAGCTGGCTAGGAAGAAAGTAGTGGCTTCCACAGAGCTGCTCCTGAGAGCTGAAATTACCTGAGAGCCAAACAGAGGCCAACTGGAAACTCCTTTCTTTTGTCGCTATCTCCCTATGAGAAGCCAAGGTCATTCGGCAAGTCTATAGTCCAGTCAATTGAAGGTACAAGGTATAGGAAGGGGTCTCTTGAGCAGCTGCCAGGCTTCCCAGGCCGTCAAGGGGCCATTCTTTCTGGAGACAGAAAGGGCATGAGATGACTCCATGAAGCCCTGCCAGGCCTGGACACACAGGATCCCCTAGGAACTAGTTTCTATCTAAGAAGGTTTGGAGGTGGTCTTGGAACAGAATAGGCTGTCTCATACTTCATGCAATAGCACCAAAACAGCTTCACCGGCAAGTTGAGGATGTGCCTCTAATACCCAGGCCTTATGATATATGTAGTATCCAATCCCCTTCTTCCAGGCTCATGGAGAGAATCCTTCAACCTTTTAAAACAAGAATGGGAATGCAAGAACAAGCACCTCTACCCTTGAAATGACTCATCTCATTATGGCCAGCATCCTTGCCTCTGCCTATTTGTACCCCAGCAGTATGAGTGAATCTAACATCATTACTCTTGGAATTATCGAGTCCCAGACAGATGGCAGCCAGCAGTGATGACAGGGTAAATTCAAGTGGCTCTTGGAGGCCTTCTCAGGCAGCAAACAGACAATTTATATGAGTACATTTTGTAAAATACTTATTGATGCTAAAGGTATTATTCAATTATTAATATTATTATTGCTGTTATTGTTAAAATATGACAATATTTCTACTCATAGAGAATTGACAGTAGGAATGTTATTCAAAGATTACAGCCCCCTTGGAGACCAGCTCTCTTGCAGAGGTATCTACTTTCAATTGAACTAATGCTTCTCTTCTAAAAGGACACAGAGGTCCCTCCAAAAAAGGTAGATTACCTTCCTAGAGTTCAGAGTCTCCTGGCTTTTCATTCTAGGAATATAACGCAAATGCATTTATGTTTGGGAATAAAATATGAATTGTAATATAAATGTATAAATTGTAAAGGGTCTTATCTTCTGCTGCACCTTCCCACTACTAGCCCATGAACCCATGTCCCTGGTCTTCTGGCAAATTAGATCCTAGATGGCAGCCTGACACAAAGCACCGTCAGTCCATGAACTTGGGATGGTGAATAGAGCTCTTGGCCAAGAATGAAGAAACCTAGGTTAAAACCTGGATCTGCTCCTTACTAGCTTTTTCCTTGGCAAACCCTTCAGACACTTGATTTCTTCAAAAGGTACGTAACAACCATGTTAGTCCATTTAGGCTGCTATAACAATATAGCATAGACTGGGTAGCTTATAAACAACAGAAATTTATTTCTCACAGTCCTGGAGGCTGAGAAGTCCAAGATAAATGTGCCTGCTAATCTGGTGTGTGGTGAGAACTTGCTTTCTGCTTCATAGATGGCCATCTTCGAATTATGTCCTCACATGGTGGAAGGGGTGAGGAAGATCTGGGGTCTCTTCTATAAGGCTCCACCCTCATGACCTAATCACCTCCCAAAGGCCCTGTCTCCTAATACAATCATAATAGGTTTCAACATATGAATTTGGGGGGATACATTCTGTCTGTAGCAATAATATTATGTGTTGTTAAAGAATTGTTGGGAGAACCAAATGAGGTAATAGATATACAATTTCCAGGCCCTGGGCACAAGTAAGAGTTTAGTTAGTATTCACTGAATCAGAGCTGAAGGAGAGCTATCTGCACAAAGTAGGTAGGATTCTGGGGGAGGGTTGTTGGGAATGTGTTCTCAACAGGCTCAGGGCAGAGAATGGACAAGTATACACCATGTTTGGACCTAGCAAACAATGAACAAAGAGAAACCCAGTTAGAAGCCTAGCCATAGGACTTGTCAAGTCCTAATATGTGGATTCTGTAAAAATCAACAACCTTCTTCCATGGATTCAGTAAAACAAACAATCCCTCTTATTTATCAATGCTATTCACCCCAAGTGAAGATGACAACAATCAATTAAAAAAACACATCAAGTTTAAAAAACCTTAACTCAAGGCAGACGTGATTAATTTCCTCATCATTGATTGACGTTAACTATGTTAGCCAGCTTTGCTATGGTAACAAGAAAACCCTAAAATCTTAGTGGTTTATAATCACAAGCATTTATTTCATGTTCACAGAGCATGTTGGCAGTGGTGGATATGCTCCACGTATTTTCTAATTCCAGGACTTAGGCTGAAAGGGCAGCCGCTAATTTAGGATCTGCTGCTCTGACAGTAGAAGGAACCAAGCAAGAGAATTCAAGAAAACTGGCCAAACACACCATACTTCTAATAGCCCCTGAACTGTCCAAAGTTCCATTGGTCAAGGAAGTCACATGGTCAAGCCTGACAATGGCGGGTAGGGACTAAGACACATTCCATTTTCTAAAGGTCACTGCAAGTCACAGGTAAACAAGCAAGGGGGCATAATGGTTTTATAGGAAGAGAATAAGTATCTGGAACAACAGTACAATCCATTGCAGTGGGCACTGACCCTCTCCTTCCCCAGACACACTTTAAATTATACCGCATTCTCAGTTAGAAGATATTCTGTGCTCTTCTAATTTCATGTATCTGGTGCTTTCAGTGGGGGATGATTCACAGTATGGGCCGTATCTCTGGGGGACTTCTGTGCAGCTGGGAGTCCCTCCATCCAGACAGCCTGCACACTCACTCCTTTCATCTTCGCTGCTGGCTCCCTTCACGTCTGCCCCACCCTTCAGGGTGCCCCTTCCTCTCCGACCGGGCTCACAGAGGTGACCTGTCCCATGACTGGGCAGCAGACACAAGCTTCTTTGATGAACTCATCGAATCGAGTGCCAAAGCTGCACCCTGCTCCACCCCCAAAGCACCCACAGGCTCCTGGGCAGGGCCATCCAGCTCCAATCCAGCCGTCCCTCCAGATTGGGGCCTGAAAAACAGAATTTCTGCTTCAGGTAATGCAGCTGCTCCTCTCTGAATAATGCATGCTGCGCACCACACCAGACCAAGGGCAAGCGGTTGAGAAATTGGGGAGCTTTCATTTGATTTCATTATTTTGCTTTTAGACCCAGGCATTTGCTGCTGTCAGGCATTTCAAAGCGGACGAGACAACAAGGTGTTCAGGGATGAAGAGAGAAGGTCAATCATCCCTGGGGTCTAAAAGGATGGCAGTGGAGAAGCAGGACAGGCACAGCACTCCCCAAAGGCACAGAGCCCTGAAGGGGGCACCTCAGCTGAGAGCATTCTGTGGGGATCTGGGGAGACCTGAAATCCTGAGTCAACAGACTGTCTGGGAGATGCTTACATAGAGGTTAGGAACCAACACCTCCATACACATCAGTGAGTGGCAGGGGAGAGCAGGACACCTGGAGAGCTGTGAGGTAGTAATTAGGAATTGGAATCAGCAAAGGATTCTCATCTGTAGAGCAAATGATCCTTGATGAGGGAAATTTGACTCCAACAAACAAGAACTGTTCAAGGCAATGAATTAGCCCAACTAGAGTGAGTCAAACGGCAAAGCCAGGCTGCCCACTCTCAGGACTCCCCAGCCTGCCCCTTCCATAAGATCTGTCGATGAGGTTCCAAAATGTACCCCAGCTAACCCTGCCTCAGCCACCCCCAATCCCACTGCCACTGCACACACAAGTTCTGCCCTAACCGGGTGGAGTCTTCCCTCGCCCCCACAGAGCACAGGTTATTTCTCACCTCCGCACCTTCGTTCACATCCACACCGCCACCTGGAATCCTCTCCTCACTCCCCTCTGCCCAGCTAGACGCTCACCATCCTCTAAGGACCAGAGCATGTCCTTCTGCTATTCGAACACTTAAGCCCACATTGGACTCTCTCTTCTCTAAATCCCTACAATTACCTCCACTAATGGCCAGTTTGTATGATCATTAATAAAAATAATAATACACGATTTCAAACATCTTCTCACTGGTCTTCAAGTTAGGCTTCTCAGAGCTTTAGGGTACTCATGGGTGCCTCAGAGTCCACTCTGTGGGCAAGGAAATGCTGACTGGGTGGATGAATGCTATACCCCCACCACCTCCAAAAACAGCAGCTCAGCTGTTATCTGTTTTATCTTAGAATTTCACATAGTATTTTCTTATTATAAAAGGATTGCACTATTGACTTGGAAACCACATGTTTTTTATTTCATCCTCACAAGAAGCTTATGGAGCTTGCAGGACAAGCTGTCGTCACCCACATTTTACAGCGGAGGGACCTGGGGCTCTGAGGGGCAAACTGCCTTGCCATGGGATAAGGGAGACTTCTGAATTCTGTTTCCTGAGTCTACATCCAGTGGATTGACATCCACTGGAGTGGTTTATTTCTGACTTACTTGTTAAACAGAAGTCAGAAACTGTATTGTAACATTTATTGATTCTGTATATTTCCTATTCAGAGCACCAGTTGTGGGCACACAGTAGGTGTTTCCTTACCTAGCCCTGATTGCATGCCTGTCCTTGGAGTGGCCGAAGATACCAGGCCTGCCATCCCCTTACCCTTCTCTCAGGCAGCACGTGCCCACAAGCTGTGATTTACACACTAAATACCTGGGCATTTTATGTAATCAAAGGGATACTTTCTCGCTCCCTTTCTCTTGCTGTTGACATGGTTACAAAATCTTATTATTAGCCCAAAGAATGGGGTAATAGGACACAATACTCGTATTGTCACTGTTTTAAAGAGCTGCAGTTACCTCCTGGAGAATAATCTGTGTGTTGTACCAATAATGCTGCTGCTGCATCAGAGGCAGCCTCTTCTCTGCCTTCCATCCTTCCACTGTTCTGCGAGTGAGGTGTTCCAACCAGGAGGAGAGATCGGGCGTCCTTCCCCCTGGGCCTTCCTCTGCCACGCTTTGGGGTGCAGCACCATTCCTGCCAGAGTGACCCCAGGAGGACGCATGGAGAGGACTGTCCTCAGGTAGGGAAGGAATGGAAGCAGTGAACCGACTCACATAGGAAAAAAAAATCACAGTAAAATTGTCTCCAAATTGAATGTTTTTCACTATTTTCAGTGTGGTGTCTGCAGTGCTCCAAGATGATTCCCTCTCGGGGGCTTCAGAAAAGCTGTAAATAGAATGAATTGCTTTTAGGGACATACGCTGATAGTTTGCTTCTCAAGAAAATATATGCTAATGCATGTAGACTATCATTATTGGGGAGACCTATGTACCGACTCTTTTATGTCTATGAAGGGAGGATTTCTGATTGCTAGCGTTTTGCCAAAGTCTTTGTCATGCGTGGGCTGAATATCTAGCAGGAAGAGGTGGATTCAGCCATGACTACATGCTGGGTCTCTCCTAGGCCAGGGTTGGGGTGGGGGTGGGGGTCTTGTTTTGCCCAAAAGAAGTTTCTTATGAAAAAAAACAGAAGCAGAAAAAGCCCCTTTGTCTAAAGACCCAAATAAAAGCCAAGCCAGTTCAAACTCACCACAACTCTGGAACTTGAGGTTGGTTTAGAAGCACTGAGGCCCCAAAGGAGGGGAGGAAGTTGCCAACTTGACTCAACAGGGTGTGATGTTGCACCCAGCCAGAGGGTCAGGGTTGCAGCACCTTCCACATGCCCTGGGAGCTTTCTCTTTCAACCATTCCGGGTCGTTTTGAGGGAATGCCCTTCCCCTTGCCCAGACAGCTTCTTCTGCTTTTTCTTCTGCTGTAGGAAAGTGGGTTAAACAGCGCTGGGCTTTTGTGAGGAACACAGCCAACAAATGAGATATCAAATGCAGCTTTCCATGTAAGAGATCAGACTCCAGTGCGCACACACGCCGGCGCTCTGCTGGAGCTCCTGGGCTCTGCAGCCAGCTTCATTTAGGATTCATAAATACTTTTGCGCACTCCCGCACATACAGTCGCCAAAGGAATTTTATTCTGTATCATCTGCATTCAAATGCAACAAAGTGAAAAAATGTGCACCTTAAAAAGAAGATAAAGAAGGAGGAAGAGGCTCTGGAGAAAGTCTGAGTCTCTGAGTAGTGGGTGTTTGGTAGCTGATGACTTAATGAAGGGTTCTTTCATCTTTATGTTCCTACATAGAAGCCGTCCCCTGGCTCCAGGTGAACTGGAGCAAGGTGGGTGGATGCAGCCCACTGGCTGGTATGGGGTGCCTTGATCAATGACACTAAATGCTCGCTTGAGTGCTTGACAAGGTGGGCATCAGCTTTAGATATGTGTTTGTCCTAAAATCCTTTCTTTGAGGTTTTGGGGCAGCTGGGACATTTTTGAGCTCCAAATTGGGCCTTAGGTAACAAATTCAAAAGCCTTTGGAAACCAGGCTGAGGAATCTAAATGTACCAAGCTGATGATGTGATAACTGGAGCATGGCTGCCTATGCCAAAGGGGGTGGCAGTTAGTCAGTTCCAGATGGTTATTGCCAAATGGGAATTGTTGTCAAATCTCCTAATTTATGGAGAGAAACCAGAAATTCATGTTTTTTAAAAAATATGAAATCTCCTGATTTTTAAATGATTAACAGCTAATTTAAAAAATTAAATACTGTGCTCGCCAAACAATACCATTCCAGCAGTTTACACCCTGTTTCAACTCTACCCTAAACACCTTAGTCTATCAAATATTTTCCTTGTCTGATTGTTTGAAATCCTTATGATCTGTGTGTGCCCCATAACTTGCCAGGTTTGACTTGTTCTCTAGCTTTGCATTGTTTGCTTAGCAAGACTATAAACATTACAAGGACAAAAGCATGTCTGTTTTTCCTAATAGTTCCCAGCTGACAGTAGGTGCTCATTAATTTTTAGTAACTTATAACCTATCCCATTCGTTGAAGGATTTGAACACTCTCACATAAATACATACTACAAAAAAAATAGACTAAATAATCAAGATCACCAGGATAGGTGCTTGGTCTTGAGCTGTTGACTGTGTGCCTCAAAGGTATGGTGCTTGTGTGAGTTTCCTCAGGGTAACATCCGAATGTCTTCCTTAGATTACATGCAGAACCCAGAGGTATGAGAGGGTGCCTGGCACAAGGAAAAAGCTCACAAATTGTTTGTGGAGTGAAGAAAAGACAAAGCACGTGAAATGGCCTTGGAGAAGGAGGCCTATGGACTGTGAGGCCAAGTGGTCAGAAGGTAAGATCCAAGCTCCACCTGGAGCTGGCAGCCAGAATAATAAATGTCATACTCTCTATTGAGCCTCTTTTGGTTGTAAGCGACAGAAATATAACTTAAATTGGCTTAGGCAAAAAGAGGCATATACTGGAAGGATATTGACATCATATTCTTCCAAGCCATGAAGAAAGGATTTGTTTAGACCCACAAGAAAACCTGAATGAGATATATTGTCACAACTCTCTCTGTGTATTTCTTCTTTTCTTTGAACGCCAGCTTTATTTTCTCCCTCAGCAGTCAGGCTTTCTCCACACATTAGGGAATAGACCAACCAACAATCTCCCTGCCTCACATCTAATAGCTTCCACCCCCAGGGGGAACTGCTTCACATTTTTCCTCATAGCCAAATTAAAACCCTTGGGGAAGGGCTTTCAGTGCCTCACTGGAGTTTTGATGTCCCCCTCAGGGCCATCCCTATCAACCATGACAGCTACAAGAGAGGGTTGTCATTGAATGGCTTGGTTTTGGTCAAATACCCACACATGGAGCAGCAACATGGCCGCTTTTACCGAAACTATGGGATTTGTTTTTGGGGAGAAACTTTTTCCAGAAGATGGGAACTCTGTCCCTAGAAGGAGGAAGAGTGCTGACTAATCAAGCATCCCCTGAAATTCATATAGCTTTTGGTTACAAGTGGCTCCTTTATGTATCATCTCATTTTATTTGTCCCTCAAAAAACTCGGTGAGGAGTGTAGCACATTTATAATTGTTATCATTTTGCTGGTGGAAAAAATGAGGTCCAGAGAGATGAAGCAACTCAAGAAAAGTCACATGGTTTCTAAATGACCAATCCGGGCCTCAGGTCTTTTATTTTTACTTCAATACTAATGTTTTTTGTTTTTTTGGTTTTTTCTTTTTCTCTTATAGTGGAGGTGAATGTGGAGGTATGAATTTTCCAGAAAAAGAATCTCTCATTGCAAGATTATGCTTTCCTGAATTATATAAAGCCTTGGCTAGTAGGTCCCTATCTTGGTTGCTGTTCCTCAGCCCTTCTTGGAAGTTTGTTGGGATCCCCTGACATACATGCATCTGACCTCAATAGACGCCTCTGTATGGTTTAGGGATTTTGTTGTCTATCCAAAATTCTTACCCAAAGACTCCAGCTCTTCATTGTCTAATTTTGCGTGTTTAGAGGTGCTGTGAAATGCCTGGAGTCCTCTGGTTCAGAAGCACTACTGCCCATAGGAAAAGAAGAACTGAAAAAAGGGAAAATCTTCCCAGGAGGTGTGGTGTTGATGAGACAAAGATGACCGTTTTTATTTCTGCAGTTGGGAGCAGCTCCAGTGGCCTTCAGTGGGTGACACAACCCTACAGTAAGTACTAAGACAATGATACCAGGGTATGTGGCATCATCCATCCAAAGATGATGAGGGAAAGAGACCTCAGCTGTATCACCACAAGGCTTGCCAAATCTCATGGCCTCTCCTGCTTTTGAGACAAATCATGAATACGCATCTTTCATCCTGTGTGTCAATGCCCAGGGACGTACTGGGTCGAATCGATTTGAGTTGGATCACCCAGGCCCTGTGTCCAAGCTGCCTTGCTTGAGTGTAGTCAGTACAACATAATAGAAAAAAAGAATTACTCTTGACACCGGGATTATATGGCTGCCAAAGGCATCAATAATCTATTAAAGATGTGAGATAATATAACACTAATTATCAATTGAGGGAACCCATCACAAGAAGAAAGCAAGTAAGGTTTCGATTTTCCTTTCTGCATGAACCCTACTTCTCCATCCCACAACGATTTGCTGTTCCCTCAGTTTGGCCTCATGCATAATTCAGTGATCCGCGTGGCAGGAAAACATTTAGAAAACTTCTTTTGCCTTCTACAGGAGGCTGGGGCAAAGGTGGCTTACAGCTATTCATCCATGCAAGGAAAGCTATCTTTGCCGCAGCATGCTGGAAGAGACAGGGGCCATGGCCTCTCTCATTCCTATTTGGTGACTTGCCTAAGGGTGACATAATGAATTGCTGTGACCCAGTCAGAGAAGAAAATACAGGTTGGATGAGATAAATTGATGCCACTCCCATATTTTCAGCAATCCTGGTGGTGAGGAACTCCTCCTGCCTTGGGGATTTTGCTTTCTCAGAAAGAAACAGCAGTGCTATGTTGTGGATAAAAGTAAAAGAATGAGTTCTCTGGGGTCTTATGGGGAAACCTAAATGAACTGGATCATCCCAATTTTACCTGTTTATTCATCCTGAAAATGTAATGAGCATCTACTATCATCTAAGCACTGTGCTAGGTCCTGGGAATGCAATGAGAAACACTCCCAACACACTCCGAGTGTATTAGCAGGCACAAGTGTATAGACAACTGTGCTCTGACTTTCTGATGCCTGAGCTGTTGGAACCATTTACTCCTTTTATGTATTCATCAGAAATATATTACTTGAGCACCAACTATGAGTCTGGGCCTGCACTAGATGCTGGGAATATAGCAGTAAACAAGACAAGATTTCTATTGAGGAAGTTGAACAATAGAACAGTACATAAAAGACATGCACAAGGTAGTTACAGATTGAAATAAATGCTCTGAAGGAAAGAGCGGATGATATAATAGAAAGTGACTGGGGTGGGGGATAACTTCCGATAAAAGGATTTCTCTGAAGAGGTGATATTGGAGCTGAAATTTATGGATTAGAAGAAGCCGGTCATGCCAAGAGATAAATAGGAAGAGTATTGGCAATAGTGGTGTGCTAGTAAATGTTTTACAGTGGCTCTCTGGGGGAAATGAAAGCCCTGATTCGTAGTGTTTGCCAGTTTCCATGGTGTAAATATGTTCACATTGCCAATTTCAAGCTGCCAACATGATATTGCTGAACGCAGAATTAGGAAGAGTTGCATACAATGCATTCTTCTTTTTTTTTCCAATTTTTAAAAAATTAGTTTCAGGTGTACTGAACAACGCAATAGTTATCCTTTTCACCCCCCACAAAGTAACAACCCCCCTGCCCCCATCCACTGCCCTCCCACCCCCGATATCATACTTATCTATTACAATTCCATTGACTCTATTCCCACACTCTACTCCACATCCTGTGAAATATGTATATATACATATGTATATATAATTATATGTATATACAATTATATTGTATCTATATGTATATATAATTA